>NC_137025.1:42292180-42297180 GCF_032717465.1 Coenobita brevimanus | reverse complement strand
CCTGCATTCTGACCACCTGAGAGAGAGAGAGAGAGAGAGAGAGAGAGAGACACACACACACACACACACACACACACACACACACACACACAACATTAATAATACTAACATCAACAAAAACAATAATAATACTAATAAGAATGGTGACTAACACACACACACACACACACATTCCATAAAATTTCCAACTCCCTCACTAATCCGCAATCACCCTGTCAAATCCACTGTAATCCCCCAAATCTCTAGGGCAAATCCACATTAATCCCTCAAAGCAATGTAGTGATATTTCCAGATTAATCCCTGTATTAATCCCATATCTCACTTAGCCAAATAAATAAATAAATCTCCAATAGAGCTATATAATTTCCTTCATTCCTTCATTCACTAACTTCCTTCATTCCTTCATTCACTAACTTCCTTCATTCCTTCATTTACTAATTTCCTTCATTCCTACAAAATTTCCTTCATTCCTTCATTCACTAATTTCCTTCATTCCTTCATTCACTAATTTCCTTCATTCCTTCATTCACTAATTTCCTTCATTCCTTCATTCACTAATTTCCTTCATTCCTTCATTCACTAATTTCCTTCATATTTCCTTTACTCATTCACTCCCTCTCCTACTCTTGTAATCACACACCTTACTGTAATCCCTATGTAATCCCTCCTAAAATCCCCAATCCCACTGTAACCTCTCCTACTCAATCTCACTGTAATCACACCTGTTACTGTAATACCCATGTAATCCCACCCTGCTACAAAAATCCTCACTTAATCCCACTGTAATCCCTCTCCTATTCTTTTAATCCCACTGTAATCACTCGCTACTGTAATCCCCATGTAATCCCACTCCTGCTACTAAAACTCGCTCAATCCCACTAACCCCTCTCTTGTTGCTGTAATCCCTGGTAATTCCCTCCTACTACTGTAATCCCCATGTAGTCCCCCTCCTACTACTGTAATCCCCTTGTAATCCCTCTCCTGCTACTAAAACTCACTCAATCCCACTGTAACCTCTCTCTTGTTGCTGTAATCCCTGGTAATCCCCCTCCTACTACTGTAATCCCCATGTAATCCCACTCCTGCTACTAAAATTCCCACTCAAGCCCATTGTAACCCCTATTTGGTTACTTTAAACCCACTGTAATCCCCCTTCTACTACTGTAATCCCTATGTAATCCCTGCAAATCCCGGGAAAACTCGTACCCAAGCGACCTGTTGCTCAATCAAGCGTATATTGAAGGGACGACTAATGTGTGTGTGTGTGTGTGTGTGTGTGTGAGAGAGAGAGAGAGAGAGAGAGAGAGAGAGAGAGAGAGGTGAAAGTGAGCATAAGAAAAAAAACACTATCCTCCTGTTACACACACACACACACACACACACACTCATTTCTACATCCATCTCCGACACTCATTTCCACTCATCTCCCACTCTTCTCATTCCACTCCTACTCTCTCTCTCTCTCTCTCTCTCTCACCGTTTATTCATTCCTACTCACCTCTGCCACTCATTTCCACTCAGGTTTTCCTCACTCATGTACTCCTCATATATCTCTCCCATAAAAATCCCTCAAAAATCCCCCATAAAACCCTAAGTCCCCCATATAAATCCCTCAAAAATCCCCCATAAAGATCCCCCATAAATCTCAAAACTCCCTCAGTAGTCCCCCATAAAAATCTCCCATAAAATCTCAAAAATCCTTCATAAAAACCCCAATAAATCCCTCATAAAACTCCAATAAAAATCCCTCAAAAATCCCCCTAATAATACCTCAAAAATCCCCCCAATAATCCCTCAAAAATCCCTCTCACCTCCCACACTGCAATTTTCACCCACTCAAATCCCACTCACTATCCCAAGCTCACCCTTTCACTAAATCCCTCTCACTCACCGCCACAAATCCCATCCCAATCCCACTCTCACCTGTCCCACTCAGGCCGCCAGGTGAAGTAGGCACCTGTGCAGACTAATTAAGGTGAGTTTTATCTTGTGTGTGTGTGTGTGTGTGTGTGTGTGTGTGTGTGTGTGTGTGTGTGTGTGTGTGTGTGTGTGTGAGAGAGAGAGAGAGAGAGAGAGAGAGAGAGAGAGAGAGGAGAGAGAGAGAATGTTGCATATGCGTAATTAATTTTAACCTCGTCAAAAACACCTGTAATATATGTAACCACCTGTGCTCTTTGTACCTTTAAATTTTGTACCTCTAATTTACTGTACCTCATTACGTCATCAGTTACAGCCTGAAATTTATAGACCTAATTTACATAACTCACTGTAATTCATGTAACTTGCTGTAATTACTAAGTGCTTATGTTTGTAAATGTACTAGTAATTTGAGTAATTAATGTAACTACCAGTCATTACGTAACACCTGTCATATGAACA
Organism: Coenobita brevimanus; assembly: GCF_032717465.1. Classification (NCBI taxonomy): domain Eukaryota; kingdom Metazoa; phylum Arthropoda; class Malacostraca; order Decapoda; family Coenobitidae; genus Coenobita; species Coenobita brevimanus. The sequence continues at coordinate 42,294,801 of NC_137025.1, read as the reverse complement.
CTATCTATCTATAGCCACACGCCTTAATCCCACACGGGGTGGCCACAAACAAATCGCCTCCACGTCGCCCTGTCCCCCGCCATTTCACTGCCCTGCTCCCAGGAGCCCTGCTCCCAGCTCATACCCCCCTCTCCACTCCACACTTACACCTGCAATCAGCGACTTCCTGTGGTCTTTGTAACACGAACTTTAAATTACAAACAGGAATTATTATGAATTACCTCCTGCAATTTCCCTAATAACCTCTAATTACTTCTACAATGCACCGATAATTAGTAAGGCTTAATTGCACCACCAATTTATATATTCTATCCATCCATCCATCATCCAATCCTACGTTGCCCCATGAGGAGCGTAGGAGCCCGGGACAAGGCAAGTTGGTCTTGACATGTAAGATAAGATTGACCAGCCTCACTCATCCCTGAGTGGCATTACGTGAGCAATCAACCCCAACCATCCCTTGGATATAAACCTTCACAGGCTCAATCCGACTGGAGCGCAATAATTACCCACTAAACCACCAGACGCCAAAATTTGGTTATATGGTTACCACCCAACGTAATAAATGGTTTCCTGGTGTACAAGAAACCATTTGGCTTGTCACTCAGTGTAGAGTCACCCACAGGCAGAAGGAAGAGGAAAGAATGAAGGAAAGAAAGACAGAAGAGGATGGAAGGAAAGAAAGACAGAAGAGGATGGAAGGAAAGAGGGATGGAGGAGAGGAAAAGGCAGACACCCGACAGCATTAATACGTCGAGTGTATGGCGCGCACCCCCACCTACCACATAATTATGCTTCCTATAATTTCAGATACCTGAGAATTAAAACTAGTAGGCCAATTAAGTTTTGTAACTGTAGGCGTAATAATATATATATATATATATATATATATATATATATATATATATATATATATATATATATATATATATATATATATATATATAATAGGTAGCAATAATTCACGTACAGATTTACCTGTTACTTTGTACCTGGAGATCTATAGCTTCTTCCTTAACAATTATGTAGTCAGTAATAATAAAACCACAATCAAATGATGACTGGCCCCACACACACACACACACACACACACACACACACACTTAAATCACAGCCAAACATCAGACACACAACCAAACATCAATAAGAAATAAACACCAATTCTTAAGGAGGCACGTACTGAAGAAATACTAATGTTATAACTTAGCATCAAAAACCTAACTAAACATCAACTCGAGAACAACATCCACCGTCACCATAACATCACCATAACAAGACAAAAATCATAACAATAAACAAGACTAACTCAGCATCCACGAAACGGGGGGGAAAAAAACACACCCAAAATCAAAACCAAACATCACAAGCCAGATGGGCAAACACGGCAACTCGTTAACAAATCTCATTACACCTCCTCCCTTCCCGCTCCCGATACTGCAATTTAATGAGCTGTTTCTCCCGTATTTCATCTAAACTCGAAAAAAATGGACAGGGCACACAAAATTACCGAGCTACCCGCCTCTCTCTCGTTACACAATCAAGTTACAGCTTCTCGGTTTATTTGGCACCGCCGGCGACGCTCAGCAACTCGCACGTCAACAAATAATCTCATTGGCTCCCGCGCTCTCGGCTGGGCGTCGCTACCCTACTGCCATTTACCATTTTCCTGTATTATTTAGAAATCGGATATAGTTACGCTTCTTTTGCACTAACTTGACCCAGATTTTCTTATTTTTGCAGCTTGTCACGCAGCTCAGTGGCAGAAAATTTACTACTGCTCTACATCCTTTCCACAGCACTTCTTCGTGATTATTATATTCCAGCATTAATCTATTGCTGCAACTTAGCATCCAGGATACAGTAATTGATTTTCTGCTATACGTGTCTGTTCTTTCCTCGTATTTTTGCAGTTGTCATGAAGCTCAGTGGCAGTAAAAATAATACAGCTCTAAGTCCTTTCCACAGCACTTCTTTGTGATTATCATATTCCAATGTTAATCTCGTTACAACTCGGCATTCAGGAAAGTGTGTTTGATTTTCTGCTACTTTTACCGATATGTTTGTTCTTTACCTTCTTTTTCTCATCAATTACTGTATATAAACTGAAACTTGTCAATTTACTCAAAACATATCCTATACAACCTTTATCTTGGCCTATATTTTCGTCCTTTTGCAGTTTATATCACGTAGCTCTGAGGAAAAATACTACAGCCGTACGTCCTTTCCAAAGCACTTCTTCGTGACTTGCACCATATATGAGCACCAGTTTATTGTACAACTCAGCACCGAAGATCCCGTAGATGGCAATTTTGAGCCAAGTTGGAGTAAAAGTAGTATAGTACATTTTCTGGCAACATCAAACCTCTCACTTTATAAACCCGAAATCTTCCTGTCCCGTGCATTCAGGTGGGCAAGCCAGTTTCATCTTTATCTTACGTTATCTATCATCCGCACTTACGCACTTTCTGAAAATTAATGTGCTGGTTCTGATAACACTGGGAAATATCTTACAAATATTTTAACTGGGTCTTTTCTTCCCTTTTCTTCATCGATAATCACTTTTCTCCCCAAATTTGACTGATGAAAAAAATTATGACTTTCACAAACACTAGGTAACAATA
>NC_137025.1:42287180-42289680 GCF_032717465.1 Coenobita brevimanus | reverse complement strand
ATGAGTGAATGAATGAATGAATGAAAAAATGAATGAATGAATGAACGAACGTACCTACTGATGGAAATTAATCAACTTTCACCCAACCTCGTCCTAATTCACCCCCAATCCATCCCAATCCAAACTCCATCAACTCTTCCATCAATCTCTACCTCAAGGTGTAACAAACATTCGTCTCTCCGCAGATGTGGGCGATTGTGGTAGTTGTGGTAGGGAGTGTACCGTCCACCACATTACCACAGAAACTGGTTTATCAAGTCCTACCACCCGTTTATAATGCCGGAAGACCCCCACCCACCCCCGTCTCCCACCCACTCTTCCGCCCACACACGCCCACACCCGCCTCGCGCCCACCTACTACAACTGGTCATTTACATCCACCTATATCTCTCTCATCGCGACCTCCATCCACTCATCCACCTCAACCTCCACCCACCCACACCTTGACCCGCCCCCCGCCCACCCCAACTCGCCCCCCACCCACCTTCCCCACCCAGAATCAAGCGAGTCAGTTTCTCTCCTCTCCGGCCAAACTCACCCACTTCACCTCTCCTGCACCCCACCTCACCCCTCCCTCCCCACCCGGCTTGCCCATACGCCCACCCACACCCACCCACCCAACCTCACCCATCCGCCCACCCACACCCACCCACCACACCTCACCCACCCTCCCACCCACACCAACCAACCCAACCTTACCCACCCGCCCACCCACACCCATCCACCCACCCACACCCACCCACCCAACCTCATTCATCCACCCACCCACGCCCACACTGAACCACAGCACACCCTTCACCCCATTCAAAGCCCCACCCATACCCACCAACCCCACACCCATTCGCCCACCCACACCCACACAAACCGACCCATTTTCCCCACCCACACCCACACGAACCCACTCCTTCTCCCCTCCCTCAACCAAGTCAACGAAGCCAAGGAAAGCCAAGCCCATCCAGGAGTCAAAAAAGCCAGCCGTACATCCCCCACCTGCAGGTTCAAATCTCCAAGTAAATGACAATGAGGTATGGCCACGAGACTGGTCCAAGAAGGTGAGAGTGACCTGACCTGACCTGACCTACGACATTACAAGGACATACGCCAGGGAAGTAAGTATATGGGTAAATTCGATGCTGACTGGCAACATTATTTTTTTTCTTTTTTTATAAATAACACCAGCTATAAAATTAATCCAGCCTTATAACAATCAAGAATCACAAGCCTAATTGACAGGGTTGCCATTGATTAAATCAAATTGATTTAATCATGTGATTAAATCACTGATTTTTTTGCTAAAAAAAAATTATATATATCAAAGATAACAAAAATAAAATCTGAAGGTTTATAAAAGTTGTGTATAACTTTGTGTTGGCATTCATTTAATCAGATACTTAAGCATTAAGTCTGCAGATTTTGGAGAATGGTGCCATTAGACAGTGCTACATTGTATGACAAAAAATATTTGTACATTTGTGTAACTAAGTATTGAAATTATTTGAACATGTGAAATAATGAGCCATTAATAAAAAAAATAAAAAAAAAAGCCATAAGACTAGGTAGGCTGTGCTGGGTCACTTAAGGCCATGTCATAATAATATCAGCTGAAGATTTGTCTGTGTGATAATATAATCAGCTTTGGAATATGCTGTCTTGACTACCACTGGCAACTCAGCCTTAACTAGTAGTGTACAGACAGGACTTGAACAGGTAGGTCGCTGGATTCTGGCCAGTGAACCATCAGTGGACAGACAGTACATGAAGTGTACAGTATTCAGTACACTGCTTTTGAAATATTAGCCATATAATAAACAGAAAAATTAAATAAATAAAATACTGAAATACATTGAAACTGATTTTTAAAATGACTTTTTTACTTTAAAAATTCACCAACCCTGCTAATTGAGGTGTAGGTGCTAATTACTTCCCTGCTTTAATTAATTTGACTCAGGTAAGAGAAATCCTATCTTAAATCTACAACCATACATGTCACAACTCTCCTGTTAAATCCATATATAATGCTCACCAACAATGCAAGTCTAACCACAATTACCACAACTACCATACTACAACTACCACAACCACAATTACCACAACAACCAGAACCAAAACCATCCCCCAACTACCACAACACAACTACCACAACCACAACTACCAGAACCACAACCATCCCACCCTAAACACCGGGAACTACAATTATTACTACCACTACCTATAGTCCTAACGGACCCAGGTTCGAATCCCGGCTGGGGCAGGGAACAGTTTAAGGATGGGGCAGGGAACAGTTTAAGGATTTGAATTTCATTCAATCAGGCTTTACTGATCTACCAGAAGACCCGCCGACATGTCGTAAAAATACCCCCGCTAATACCAATACACCAGTCCTGTATGAGACAGCCCTAGCATGTATTCAATATGGACGGTGGGTGTTAGCGCCGAAGTGGTGACATATAGAGGTGTATGGTATGTAGGAGGACTGCTGGGCCTTGGGAACAGGCTGTGA
>NC_137025.1:42272180-42277180 GCF_032717465.1 Coenobita brevimanus | reverse complement strand
ATTAGTTATTATTGTTATTATTATTATTATTATTATTATTATTATTATTATTATTATAGAGGTTAATTAAAGATCAGGTCACGTATTCTCGTAGGGTAAGAAGCTCCCTAACACCTCTTCCTTACCGATTAATTTTTGGATATGGCTGCCTACTTTTGTTTGTACAAATTTTGCGAAGAGTATGGTGATATGAGAAGGACTTAAGCAGCACAGAAGAGGAAGGCAGGGTGTAAAGAGGAAAATAAATCGCTTAGGAAGAAGTGTTAGGGAGCTTCCTTAACCAATGATATTAAACTGAAAATAAAAACTACAGAACAAAAAATATATATATAGAACTGTGACTCAAAAAAAAAGGTAAAATAATATGGTGTGGCTGTATGAAACTCCCTAAGTCTTCGTTATGAGATAGTCTCCTTGGTTACTAGTCAAATCAATCCTTCACTCTGACAACACCTGGACATCAACTGAGCCAAAAAGAAGTTAGGGCCTTATGAGGTAATACAACGAATCTCCTTGGTTACTAGTCAAATCAACCCTCCAATCTGACTACACCAAGGCTCCTCTTCTCCCTAACACCTCTTCCTTAGCGATTTATTTTTGGATTAGGCTGGTTAATATCCTTATGGACGTTTAATTATGCAGAGTACGACGACACTGAGGTGGTTTGGCCATGTGGAGAGGATGGAGAGTGAGAGACTGACGAGGAGAGTTTGTCAGGTGGAGGGGGAGAGGGGGAGGGGTAGGCCAAGGATGAGATGGAGGGATGGAGTGGAGAGCTGTATGAGATAGGGGAGTGTGAGCTGGGAGCAAGGCAGTGAAATGGCAGGGGACAGGGCGACATGGAGGCGATTTGTTTGTGGCCACCTCTTACGGGATTAAGGCGTCTGGCAATAGACAGATGGATAGATGACGATACAGACTGGATTTATGCAACACAGGAATATGTAAACAAACTAAATCGCTTAAGAAAAGGTGTTAGGGTCATTTGTCAGGTAGGAATAAACGTACTATAGAGGAAAGGGCAGGTAATTTCTCTCTCCCACGGGAACAGGGAAAGTGAAAGGAAGATAGAGAATGATGAAGCGTAAAGAGCAAATAGAGAGAGAGAGAGAGAGAGAGAGAGAGAGAGAGAGAGAGAGAGAGAGAGAGAGAGAGAGAGAGAGAGAGAGAGAATACTGGCAAGTGGAAATGCACAAGAAAAGTGAGCAGACAAAGAGAAGAGGAAGGAAAACAAAGGAAGGAGAGAGAGAGAGAGAGAGAGAGAGAGAGAGAGAGAGAGAGAGAGAAAGCCTGGTATGTGGAGCATAATTAAAGAAAAATTTTACTAGTAAAAAATGAAGAAAAGAGAAAGGAAGCGAAGTGAGGGATTGTGTGTGTGTGTGTGTGTGTGTGTGTGTGTGTGTGTGTGTGTGTGTGTGTGTGTGTGTGTGTGTGTTTTGCTGCTGCTGGTGGGGTAGGCAGGAGGCTAGGCAGGAGGGTAAGCAGGGGGATGGCAGGAGGCTAGGCAGGAGGGTAAGCAAGGGGTAGCAGGAGGGTAAGCAAGGGGTAGCAGAAGGGTAGGCAGGAGGGTAAGCAAGGGGTAGCAGAAGGGTAGGCAGGAGGGTAAGCAGGGGGTAGCAGGAGGAAAGGTAGGGGTGGTAGGCAAGAAGGTAAGCAGGGAGTAGGCAGGAAGGAGGATAGGCAGGAAGGAGGATAGGCAGGAAGACAGGCAGACGGCGAGGAAAAAGGGAAGGAAAATAAAAAGGAAAGAAGGATTGAACGAGGGAAGGAGGATAGGTAGGGTAGGCAGGGAGATAGGCAGGAGGGTAGGCAGGCAGGGAGATAGGCAGGAGGGTAGGCAGGCAGGCAGGCAGGCAGGGATTAAGAGAAGGGAATAATTGGGTAGGCACGAAGTAGGTAGGGGAATAAAGGGAAGGAAGGAAGGAGAGAAGGAAGGAGGTAGGGAAGGAAGGAAGAAGGAAGGAGGTAGGGAAGGAAGGAAGAAGGAAGGAAGGAAGGAAGGAAGAAGGAAGGAAGGAAGAAGGAAGGAAGGATGGATGGAAGGAAGGAAGGATGGATGGAAGGATTGTAGGAGGGAAAGAAGGATGGAAGGATTGAAGGAGGGAAGGATTGAAGGAGGGAAGGATTGAAGGAGGGAAGGAAGGAAGGCTGATGAAAGGGGCGATAGAAGGACATGCAAATTTGAAAATCGATGGGGAGGGAGGGAGGGAGAGGGAGGAGAGAAGTGGGGAGGGAGGGGAGGAAGCGAGGTGGTTGGTTTTGGTGAGTTACTGAGGGGCTGTGTTTGCTTGCTGGTAGGCAGGCAGGCAGGTAGGTAGAGATAGGTAGGTAGGGAGGGAGGGAGGGAGGGAGAGAGGGAGGTATGGAGGGTAGAGGGAGGTATGGAGGGTAGAGGGAGGTATGGAGGGTAGAGTGAGGGAAGAGGGTAGAGTGAGGGAAGAGGGCAGACAGGAAGAAAAGGAAGGAGGAAAGAAAGGAGTGGAGGGAGGGAAGGAAGAAAGGAAAGAGGAAAGAAAGGGGAAAGAAAAATGGGCAGAAGGAAGGAAGGAAGGAAGGAGGGACGAAAGAAATGAGACAAGAAGGAAAGAAGGAAGGAAGGAAGAGGGAGAGAGAGGCGACAAGGAGGAGGGAAGGAAGGAAGAGAAAGAGGAGACAGGATGGATGGAAGGAAGGAGGGAAGGAAGGAAGGAGGGAAGGAAGGAAGGAAGGAGGGAGGGAGGGAGGGAGGAAAAGAGTCTCAAGGAAAATGAAGAGAAATGAAGAATGAATGACAGGTGGGTCCACAGGTAAAATCAATTAAAAGATGTAATTATAGCAATACAATCTATCTATTGCCAGATGCCTTAATCCCGTAAGGGGTGGCCACAAACAAATCGCCTCCACGTCGCCCTGTCCCTCGCCATTTCACTACATGCTTCCTAATAATCTCCTTCATTTTTTATCATATTCCTCATTACCATTATCATCAGTGAGAAATTCTAATCATCATCATCATCATCATCATCATCACCATCATCATCAACATCATCATCATCATCATCGTGTGTGTGTGTGTGTGTGTGTGTGTGTGTGTGTGTTTTGCCTACTACCTGACACACACATAAGCAAACCTCTTAAACGGTGTAACGAGAGAGAGAGAGAGAGAGAGAGAGAGAGAGAGAGAGAGAGAGAGAGCAGCATATTCCTGAAAAGGATTGTAACTTTCCATGTGTACTCAGCCATGTGTGTGTGTGTGTGTGTGTGTGTGTGTGTGTGTGTGTGTGGTTGTGTGCCTTTACAAGTACTTCAAGTGTGTGTGTACCTAGCGAACTGTACACATCATGACTAACACACACACACACACACACACACAAATTCTCTCTCTCTCTTTTCCGTCCAACAATCAACCCTTTCCCCCCCCCCTCTCTCTCTCCCTCTCTCTCCACCAGCTGGCCACACACTTAATGTCCCGTCTGTTTAAGTTACCTCAGCGCGAACCACCTGGCTCCTTCACTCCTCCTCCTCCACCCCTACATCTTTCCTCCACCTCTTCCTCCTCCACCCCTCCATCTTTCCTCCACCTCTTCCTCCTCCACCCCTCCATCTTTCCTCCACCTCTTCCTCCTCCACCCCTACATCTTTCCTCCATCTCTTCCTCCTCCACCCCTACATCTTTCCTCCACCTCTTCCTCCTCCACCCCTACATCTTTCCTCCACCTCTTCCTCCTCCACCCCTCCATCTTTCCTCCACCTCTTCCTCCTCCACCCCTCCATCTTTCCTCCTCCACCTCTCCATCTTTCCTCCACCCTTCCTCCTCCACCTCTCCATCTTTCCTCCACCCTTCCTCCTCCACCTCCCCATCTTTCACCTTCCATCTTTCCTCCACCCTTCCTCCTCCACCCCTCCATTTTTCCTCCACTCCATATTCCTCCTCCCCTCCATCCCTTCCTTCATTTCTCTCTCCATCGCTTCGTTTACTTCCATCCTTCCTCCATTCTACTCCCTCATATTTTCCCCTATCTCCACCTTTCGTACCTCTCTTCCTCTCTCTCTCTTTGTATGTATCCGTGCATCTATCAGCCTCTCTCTCTCTCTCTCTCTCTCTCTCTCTCTCTCTATTTCCCCACCCTTTCACTCCCCCCACAAACCGCCCTCAGGTGTGTGTGAGAGAGATAAAGTGGTTATTACACGCCAGGTACAGGTAATTACAGGTAGCTAGGGACTAATTACAGGTAGGTGGGGACTAATTACAGGTAGGTGGGGACTAATGACAGGTAGCTAGGGACTAATTATAAAGGTAAGAACTAATTACAGGTAGCTAAGGACTAATTACAGGGACTAAAGGTAGGTGGGGACTAATTACAGGTAGGTGGGGACTAATTACAGGAAGATAATTAACCGTACTACCATAACAAACACGTCTCAATCATTCTCTCTCTCTCTCTCTCTCTATCTATCTATCTATCTACTTGTAATTAGCCTGCAGTCCACCGGGTTCGCGTTTCAAATAAGCTCGGCAACAACAACAACAAAAGTAACAGCAAAGAGAAAAATAATTATAAGAGTGACAGCCCAGAGATGGAGTGAGAGGAAGAGGGGCAAGAGGAAGGGTGAGAGGAAGAGGGGAGAGAAGGGAGAGTGAGAGGAAGAGGAAGAGAGGGAGAGGAGGAAGGTGATAGGGGAAGAAGAGAGAAAGAAGAGGAAGAGTGAAAGAGGAGAGCAGAGGAAGAGTGACAGGAGAGAGAGGAAGAGTGAGAGGAGAGAGGGGAAGAGGAAGAGTGAGAGGAGAGAGGGGAAGAGTGAGAGGAGAGAGGGGAAGAGTGAGAGGAGAGAGGGGAAGAGGAAGAGTGAGAGGAAAGAGGGGAAGAGTGAGAGGAGAGAGGGGAAGAGGAAGAGTGAGAGGAAGAAGAGGAAGAGTGAGAGAAGGAGGAGGAGGAATGAAAGAGAGAAGAGGAGGGAAGAGAAAGACAAATATCACACACGGGGCGAGCTGAGATGGATTATAAGTAAACGTTGATGA
>NC_137025.1:42252180-42269680 GCF_032717465.1 Coenobita brevimanus | reverse complement strand
CCATCTACCTATGTATCTATCCATCTATCTATCTTACATCTATCGCTCCTCACCTTCCTCACCACCTACATCATCCTTTCTCTTAAACTCACTTCACCTATGTACACACAAAGCTAGGTAAAACGTACACACACATACATACATACATAGACAAAGGTACACATAAAACACTTGTGATTCAAATAAGCGAGACTCATACATACGTACATACATACACACATACATACTGTACATCAATACTTATATAAGTGCATTTTCTAAGCAAACACTAACGTCAATACACACACACACACACACACACACACACACACACACACACACACACACCATCTTCCTCACGTAAAGATGGGTTACGCTCACATGCACCAACGCACACAAACGTACACAGAAGTAATCAACACATGACACGCTCACACGCACACAAAAACAATCATAGACACACACACACACACACACACACACACACACACACACACACACACACACACAAAGCCCACAAAAGCGCGTAAAGAATCTCTCTCTCTCTCTCTCTCTCTCTCTCTCTCTCTCTCTCTCTCTCTCTCTCAAATTTTTCTTCCTGTCTCATACATTTTCACTCACTTTTTCCTCATTATCTCAAAAGTATATTAAATTTCTCTCTCTCTCTCTCTCTCTCTCTCTCTCTCTCTCTCTCTCACGTAAATTTCTTCTCACATTTTTCACTCTATTTTTCCTCATTATTTCAAATATATTAAATTTCTTTCTCTCTCTCTCTCTCTCTCTCTCTCTCTCTCTCTCTCCCTTTGAGATACAAGACGGAGAGAAGAGAAAATGGAGAGAAGGGGTAATGATGAGGAAGGGAAAGGGGAAGGGAAGGAGGAAGAAAGGGGAGAGGAAGAAGGGGGAGGGAAGGAGGAAGAAAGGGGAGAGGAAGAAGGGGAAGGGAAGGAGGAAGAAGGGGAAGGGAAGAGGAAGGGGTAAAGGGGGACCGAAGAGGGGAGGGGGAGGGGAGGGGGAGGGGGAGAGGGAGAGAGGGGAAGACCATCTGACGTCCCCCCACATATGTGATACTGGGGGGGGGGGAGTGTACTTTCCCTACCCTTACACACACACACACACACACACACACACACACACACACACACTAACCCCCTTTCAACCTTAGGACTTTTTTTTTGTCCGTCAGTCCCTCACTAATATTTTTCGGACTAGGTAGATTTTAAATACCCATTATCCATTAACTACCTGACAATTATCTACTTATTCTCTCTCCACGTTATATAATTTTTTTTTTCTAGGATACAAAATATATCATTGAAATATAGCCAATAATATGCTTAACATAATCTAATATACTATAGCAGTAGCCGTGTGTGTGTGTGTGTGTGTGTGTGTGTGTGTGTGTGTGTGTGTGTGTGTGTGTGTGTGTTTTGGGCAGCCGAAACTACACATTCAAATCGCACCAAAATTGGCACAAAAATCGCAAAAAAAAAATCGCTGATGTGAAAAAACTTGGTCCCATCACGACTGAAAAACTTTTACTATATTTAATGAGCGATAAAGTTTGACCAAAAAACGCCGCTCCCGGAAGTCGGTTGCCGTGGCTGAGTGGTTAGTATCTGGGACTTGCGTTCGGACAACTTGGGTTCCATTCCCGAAGCTGCAAATACCACGTTCAATTGGTTACCTGCAAAACATCCAGGTGACAACGTTAAACTAGAACACCACATACACGGGCCATCATGGGCCCTTCGATGTCGCCTTGACGGCCGATAGATGTAGAAACAGTTCTATCAAAGGCCTTGTCAGTCAGCCTCACCTTAAAGCTTTTCACGAAGGGGTAACTCTAGTGAAGCTTTATATGGCTCTTCACTACCTCATAGATTTTCACTACAAGGTTCACTATGTCATTCACTCTTTAATCCACACTGCTTCACTCTCTAATTCCATACTGCTTCACTCTCTAATCCATACTGCTTCACTCTCTAATCCATACTGCTTCACTCTCTAATCCATACTGCTTCACTCTCTAATCCATACTGCTTCACTCTCTAATTCCATATTGCTTCACTCTCTAATTCCACATTGCTTCACTCTCTAATCCATACTGCTTCACTCTCTAATTCCATACTGCTTCACTCTCTAATCCACACTGCTTCACTCTCTAATCCATACTGCTTCACTCTCTAATTCCATACTGCTTCACTCTCTAATTCCATACTGCTTCACTCTCTAATTCCATACTGCTTCACTCTCTAATTCCATACTGCTTCACTCTCTAATTCCATACTGCTTCACTCTCTAATTCCATACTGCTTCACTCTCTAATTCCATACTGCTTCACTCTCTAATTCCATACTGCTTCACTCTCTAATTCCATACTGCTTCACTCTCTAATTCCATACTGCTTCACTCTCTAATCCATACTGCTTCACTCTCTAATTCCACATTGCTTCACTCTCTAATCCATACTGCTTCACTCTCTAATTCCACATTGCTTCACTCTCTAATCCATACTGCTTCACTCTCATTCCATAATGCTTCACTCTCTAATCCATACTGCTTCGCTCTCTAATTCCATACTGCTTCACTCTCTAATTCCACACTGCTTCACTCTCTAATCCATACTGCTTCACTCTCTAATCCATACTGCTTCACTCTCTAATTCCATACTTCTACACTCTCAAATTCCACACTTCTTCACTCTCTAATTCTATTCCTATCTCTATTTTAAAAGGTCACGAGAGGTCATCAAAGGTCAATCACCCCTATAGGCGGTAATTAATCCACTCCAATTACCTGCTTCCAATTACCGGATTTAATAAGCTCATGGAACCTGATTTCATGGCTAATTATTCTCCCAATATCATTTTTTTCCCTTTTCCAAAAATTTTTCGCCTGGTTTATTTCCGCTGGTTTTGGATTGTGTTATGAGGGATTGTTATTTGCTTTTTTGATTGCTGAGTGATGATGATGATGATGATGATGACGACGATGCTGATGATGATGGATAATAATAATAATAATAATAATAATAATTCTTAACTTATAGAAGACAAATTATGATAAACTAACAAAGAACAAATACATTTATAGCTGTATATTTCTCTCTCTCTCTCTCTCTCTCTCTCTCCACAATATTTACTGGCAGTGAAAAAAAAAATATATATATAAAAAATTGTTCAATACAAAAGGTACAATTTTGAGAGACAGACAGACATGAAGGAAGGGAGGCACACGGACAGACGAGAAAGAGAGAGAGAGGGGGGGGGGGAGGCCATAAAACAAAGGGTCTGAGAGAGAGAGAGACAGACATATGGCCAATAGTAAGACAAGCTGTATGATAATGCTGACTTTCACTCCACACACACACACACACACACACACACACACACACACACACATACACACGCACACACACACTGCCTCCCTCCCTATGCCTTCCTCTCCACACCCACACCCATCATCATCATATCCACACACACACACACAATCTACTAAAATCTACCCTCTCTCTCTCTCCCTCTCTCTCTCTATTTCCACACCCTTTCCGTCCCACCTTTGACCCTGACACAAGAAGGTGTTGAGAAATTATGCCTCTGATCTGTTTTCCCCTCCCCTCCCCTCCCCTCCCCTCCCCTCCCCTCCCCACTCCTCCCCTCCCCACTCCTCTCCTCCCCAATCAGTCTTAACGGAATCAGGTAAGTGGGGCTGGTCTGGTGGATAGATATAGATATAGATAGATTGACAGATAGATAGATAGATAGATAGATAGACAGGTAGATAGATAGGTAGGCAGATGGATGGATGGTTTGATGGACACATGGGTAGGCAATTATAGACAGATAGATAGATAGAAAGATAGATAGAGGGATATAAATACACTGAGATAGATATTTAGATAGATAGATAGATAGACAGAGAGATAGCGGGACATAAATACATTGACAGATAGATATTGAGATAGATACATTCAGATAGATAGACGAAGATAAATAGCCAGACAGATAGAGGGGTGGATATAAATTCAGATAGAAGCATAGATAGATAGAGACAGACAGATAGATAGATTTATGGATACATATTCAGATTCAGATAGACAGACAGACAGACATATAGATAGATACAGATAAATAGATACCGTATAGAGATAGATAGATAGATGGATTGACAGATAGATACACAAAGCAATATATGTAAAAGTGAATATAATAAAAATACAGATTGATGGATGGGTGGGTGGGTGGGTGGGTGGGTGGGTGGGTGGGTGGGTGGGTGGGTGGGTGGATGGATGGATGGGTGGATGGCTGGCTGGATGGATGGATGGGTGGATGGCTGGCTGGCTGGATGGATGGGTGGATGGATGGATGGATGGGTGGATGGGTGGATGGCTGGCTGGCTGGCTGGCTGGCTGGGTGGGTGGATGGATGGATGGATGGATGGATGGGTGGATGGATGGCTGGCTGGATGGATGGGTGGATGGATGGATGGATGAGTGGATGGATGGATGGGTGGGTGGGTGGATGGGTGGGTGGGTGGATGGATGGATGGGTGGGTGGATGGATGGATGGGTGGGTGGGTGGGTGGGTGGGTGGGTGGATGGACGGATGGATGGACGGATGGATGGATGGACGGATGGATGGATGGATAGATGGATGGATGGAAGGAAGGAAGGAAGGAAGGAAGGATGGATAGTTATACAGAAAGACATACAGACAGACAGATATATGGATTTATTAGAGAAGAAACATGACAAACAAACAAATAATTTCTCTTCAGTGTAAATTCAGATAAGTCAAGACGCCATACACACACACACACACACACACCACTATTTCTATGTATGTATGTATGCATTTATGTATGTATGTATGTATGTATCTACCTACCAACCTATCTATCTAAAAGAGAAAGAGAGACTGCTAGATAGATATCCAAGAAATGACCTACTACTACTGCTGCTACTACTACCACTACTACTACTATTACTACTAAATAATAATAATAATAATAATAATAATAATAATAATAATAATCCATCCATCCATCATCCAATCCTACACTGCCCCATGAGCGTAGGAGCCCGGGGCTAGGGATTTAAGATGAGTGACCAGCCTCACTCATCCCTGAGTGGCATTACGTGAGCAATCAACCCCAACCATCCCTTGGATATAAACCTTCACCGGCTCAATCCGACTGGAGCGCAATAATTACCCACTAAACCACCAGGCGCCAAAATTTGGTTATATGGTTACCACCCAGCGTAGTAAATGGTTTCCTGGTGTACAGGAAACCATTTGGCTTGTCATTCAGTGTAGAGTCACCCACAGGCAGAAGGAAGAGGAAAGAATGAAGGAAGGAAAGACAGAAGAGGGAATGTAAAGTCACCCGTAGGCAGAAGGACGAGGAAAGAATGAAGGAAAGAAAGACAGAAGAGGATGGAAGGAAAGATGGATGGAGGAGAGGAAAGGGCAGACACCGGAAAGCAGCACTACATCGAGTGAGTGGATGGTGAGCGCCCCCTCCTACCAATAATAATAATAATAATAATAAATAAAATAATAATAATAATAATAATAAAAATAAGATATCCAACGCAGCCTCAGCCCAGCATTACATTCAGCAGGTGACCTAGTTTAACTCACCTGTAATCAATTAAGCGGATCTCAGGTGGGTGTGTGTGTGTGTGTGTGTGTGTGTGTGTGTGTGTGTGTGTGTGTGTGTGTGTGTGTGTGTGTGTGTGTGTGTGAGAGAGAGAGAGAGAGAGAGAGAGAGAGAGAGAGAGAGAGAGAGAGAGAGAGAGAGTATATTTGCTCAAAACATTTCCAAATTTCTGTAAATCTACATGACGAGCATTTTTTATTAGTCACCCTCTTCACCATTTTCTCTTGACTCGTTTTCTTTCCTTTATTTTTTTTTTCATTATTATTTTTCCAAACAATTTTTTTTTATTCCTATTCATTCCCTTCTCAATCATATTTTCTGTTATCTTATTTTTCTTTATTTTCTTTTTTTCTTTCTTTCAGGGGTAACTAAATTATTTTTTACTTCTGTCTTTGGTCTTCCTATTAGTCATTATGTATATGCTTATTTCATGCTCTCTCTCTCTCTCTCTCTCTCTCTCTCTCTCTCTCTCTCTCTCTCGTCATTCCCTACTGAATACAGGTCAATCTCTCTCTCTCTCTCTCTCTCTCTCTCTCTCTCTCATTATTCCCTATATAATACAGGTCAACTCTCTCTCTCTCTCTTTCTCATTAAGCCAGGTGAGACGGCAGGTGTGGCCAGGTATGAGTGGTCAAGCTCTCTCTCCATCTATCTATCTATCTATCTATCAACCTATTTATCTATCCATCGAACCACGCCTGTAATAATATACCTATGCCTGTCTACATCTATCTATATCTATCTATATCCATCTCATCCGTACATTATTTGCCTCTCTCTCTCTCTCTCTACCTACCTACCTACCTACCTATCTATCTATCTATGTCTCTGTCTATCTATCCATCTATATCTCCGTATTTCTTACCATTTTCTCATTCGTAATTCTCTCTCTCTCTCTCTCAACCCCTTCACCCCAACAGCTCTTCCTATACCAAATAAAATAGTTTCCCATAATCACAAATATAAAGGAATATAGAAAACGGGAAGTAATTACAAAGCTCTTCAGTACATAATTTTTTGAGTAATCCATTTTCTTTATCTATCTATCTATCTACCTGTCTATCTATCTGTCTGTTTTTTATCATTTTTCTCCTTCTCCTCTCTTTTTTTTTTTTTTCTTTTTTTGCCCCGAGGGACAGGTGGGTGAAGAGAGCTTTATGTGTGTTATTATCTTTCACTTACGCAATGTTATACACTCTCTCTCTCTCTCTCACTCACTCTCTCTTGTTTGCTTCTTTACTGTTGCTTTCTTTCACTCTCTTACTTTCTTTAGTTCCTTGTTTTATCCGCTGACTCTCTCTCTCTCTCTCTCTCTCTCTCTCTCTCTCCATTTCTTTGTCCTTTCTTTTTCTTACTTCTTGTCAAAGTTTTCCCTCCTCCCCTTCCCCTCTCCTAATTCCTCTCTCTCTCTCTCTCTCTCTCTCTCTCAAGTTTCACCATTTCTCTCCCCCCTTAGCTCCGGCTTTCCCTACCTTTCCTACCTATTTTTTACGTTTCCCTTCCCCTATCTTCCTTACCCTTCCTTCCCACTTTTCCCCCTTCCTCCTCCCCTTTCGTTTCCCCCTCCCTTCCCTACTCTTCCACATCCCCCTCCCCTCTCTTCATTTCTTCCCCCAACTCCCTCTTCCCTACACTTCCTCCCCCAACCCCCTTTCCCTACCCTTCCCCCTACCCTTTCTTCCTCTTCATTTCCTCCCCCAACTCCCGCTTCCCTACTTCCTCCCCAACCCCCCTTCCCTCCCCCCCTACCCTTCCCTTCTCTCTCCCTTCCCTCCCCTCCCCCTACCCTTCCTCTCTCCCTTCCTCTCTCCCTTCCCTCCCCCCGTCCATGCAGGGGGGGGGGCCTTTCCACCCCTGGCCGTAGGTATTTATAAGGCCTCGCTTCTCACCTGGACATCACTCCCCAGGTATACGTCTCAGCAATCACACACATACACACCTGTCTCAATGTTGACGAAGGTGAGTTATGTTTCTCTGGCTTTCCTTCTTTTGTTTCCTTTCGCTTTCCTTCCTTACATTCTTCTTTCCTTCCTTACATCCTTCTTTTGTTCCCATCTTTCTTCTCCCAATCCTTCCTTACATCCTTCTTTCCTTCCTTACATCCTTTATTTCTTCCCATCCTTCCTCTCGCTTTCCTTCCTAACATCCTTCTTTCCTTCCTTTCTTCCCTTCTTACTGTCCTATTTCTTTCCTTCCTTCCTTCCTTCCCTGTTTCCTTCTTTACATCCTTCTTCCCTCTTCCTTTCCTTCCATACATCCTTCTCTCCTTCCTTCCTTTCTTCCTCTCCTATTCTTTCCTTTCTTCCGTTCTTACTCTCATTTTTCTTTCCTTCCTTTCCTCTTTCCTTCCTTACATCCTTCTTTCCTCCCTTCCTTTCTTCCCATCTCACTTTCCTTTTTCTCTTCCCTCCTTCCTTCCTCCACTCTTTCTTCCCTGCTTCCCTTCTCCCCTTCTTTCCTATCCCTTTCTTTTCCTCCCCTCCTCTCTCTCCTCCTCTTGCCTTCCTTCCTCTCAAATGTCACTCACTTTTCCTTCCTTTCCTTCTTCCCCTACCCCTTTTCCCTCCTTCCCTCCCTTCTCTCTTTCTCCTTCCTTCCCGTCTTCCTCTCCTCCCTTCCATTCTCCAGCTCTGTCATTTCCCTCCATACTCTGTCCTGCATTTCCCATTCCATCCTTCATTTTTGCTTCCCTCCTTCCTTTCTTCCTCCCTTCCTTCCTTCCCTCCTTCCTTCCTTTCTCTTTCCTTCGTCTTCCTTTCCTCCCCAGCCTCCCTTTTCCCACCCTACTCCTAACCTTTCCTTCCTTCCTTTCTCTCCCTCCCAAATTCCTTTCTTCCTCAAGCATCTTCTCTCTCCTTCCTCCCTTCATATCTCTGCCCATTTACTCTCCCTTCCTTCCTTCTCTCCTTCCTTCCTTCCTCCCTTCCTTCTCCAGACTTCCTTACCTCCACCTCTCCCCCTCTCCCATTCATATCTCCCTCCTTTTACTTTCCCTTCCTTCCTTCCTTCCTTACCTCTTCTCTCCTCCTCCCCTCGCCTGAAACACTTTCCCCTCATATCGGTACAAAATATATGTTACAAAATATAAAAAACAAATTACTTTCAACCCTCCTTATGAAATATTTTCTTGTCAACATATTTTACATCTCCATATTCTATCTATCTGCCTATATATTGCCAGACGCCTTAATCCCGTAAAGGGTGGCCACAAACAAATCGCCTCCCTGTCCCCCTGTCCCCCGCCATTTCACTGCCCTGCTCCCAGCTCACACCCCTCTCTCATATACCTCTCCACTCCCTATTAACACAAATATTTCACCTCAAAATTTTCACTAACAAAGATATTACCCCATTTTTTTACCAATATCTATAGACTTAAGTTTTACATCCTCCCTATTTCACCACCAATAAATAAATAAATAAAATAAAAATAAATAAAATCACCCTCTTTACCCAGTGCCTTTCATATTTTCCATTTTCTGTTCCAATACAATTTTCTTGATTTTAGTAAAGTTAAATTTTCTCATTATCTATATATATATATTTTTTTTACTTTAATATTTTTGTCAATGTCCCAACACTTTCCTATACTTTGTCTACTGCAACTTGGCCTAAATTTGCCTTCTCTCCATCCATACTGATGTGCTAGTCACGAAGAAGCGCTATGGAAAGTGGGTAGAGCCGTAGCATTCTCTCTCTAACCCGAAAAGGATGAAAAATTTGGCCAAGTTGATGTGAAGAGACTATAAGAGATGGATATTCTCTCTCTCTCTCTCTCTCTCTCTCTCTCTCTCTCTCATTTTTTCCTCCTCGTCTCCAGTGCTGGCTGGTTATGGTGGCTGTGGGCGTGGTGTCAGCCTGGCCCCGCCCACGCCCAGAAGACGCCCCGCCCTCCTACGCCCCGCCCCCGCCCCCCTACGCCCCGCCCCCGCCCTCCTATGGACCCCGCCCACACAAAGAAGTAAGTTGCCCCTCCATTTATACGCCTGCTTCTCGTTTTCTGTGACCATCCGTTTTCTGTCTACCATTGTTACGTTTTCTTTGACTATATACCATTCTTGGGTGGAAAAAAAAAGTGATGATGATGATGATGACGATGCGGAAAAAGGTCAGAGTAATGATGATGATGATTATGATGATGATGACGATGCGGAAAAAGGTCAGAGTAATGATGATGATGATTATGATGATGATAATGACGATGCGGAAAAAGGTCAGAGTAATGATGATGATGATTATGATGATGATGATGATGATGCGGAAAAAGGTCAGAGTAATGATGATGATGATTATGATGATGATGATGACGATGCGGAAAAAGGTCAGAGTAATGATAATGATGACTATGATGATGATGCGAAAACAAAGGTTAGGGTGATGATAATGAAAAAAAAAAAAAATGTTATGATGATGATGATGATGATGATAGTGACGATGATGATGATGATAATGATGATGGTGATCATGATGATGATTTGCTATATTTTCCACAAGCAGTTAAGTACACCCTCAAACTGTGCGTCCGCTCCACGTTTTCTTTGAGGATGCCGTTTTCTGCCAATTCCAGTTTTCTTTGCACACACTGACTTAAACCTATTTCTATGGCGATTTATTTCATTTTTTGCAACTTTTATATACTTTTCTTTGCAACAATTGGGTGATTTTGCAATTGCTCAATAAAGAGGCTCGATATTGCCTTCATTAACATTATTATTAAAGGACTTGCTTAATTAAAATCGTTAACAATAAGAATTACTTAATAAATTCCTCTTTTTCTTTAAAATAAAAATATTAAGTTCTCTAGACTATCTTCAAGGTTTCTAACACTTTTATTATTATTGTTATTATTATTATTATTATTATTGGCGTTATTAATTTATATTATTATTATTATTACTAAATTATTAATTATTATCATTACTAAATTATTTATTATTATTATTATTTTTATTTTTACTACTACTACTACGACTACTATTTTTACTACTACTACTACTACTAGTAGTAGTAGTAGTAGAGGCAGGAAAAGGAGATTAGTTGACAAATTATAACAAACAAATGGATGAAAATATATTAACAGGCTTCCTGGATAAAGAGAGAGAGAGAGACAGAGATACAAAGAGAAAAAGAAAAACAAATAAAGATACTGACAGATAAAGACAGACAGACAGACAGATAAACAAGCATAAAGAAAATCAAGATAGATAAAATAATTGGCATGAGATGGATAGATATAAATAAAAATATGATTTTTTTTTTTTTTCAGCGGTTTCTAATTTGCAAACTTAAAAAAATATATATATTTTTTCATCTAAATATATCCGGTACTTCCGACTGATTAATGTGTTCCAGTATCTCTCTCTCTCTCTCTCTCTCTCTCTCTCTCTCTCTCTCACACACACACACACACACACACCTCCCTCCCTCTCTCTCTCTCTCTCTCTCTCTCTCTCACACACACACACACACACACACACACACATTTTTCTCTTCAAAATATAACTATTAACACACTCTCTCTCTCGTATCCCTCGTCAGCTGCTCAATCTCTAGTAGCGGCCCCATTGGTCAGTTCCGCCTTAACAATTTTCACCTAATCCCATACAAATCCCTTATAATCCTTCACTTTCACGATACCCCGACTCCGCATCAGCCTTGTACATCCGCGCTTGGTGGATTTATTAGCGCCAGGGAAGGGGATTAATACAGGAAATCCCACCATGTTTTCTTAATGACTTCTCTTCACCGATTTATTCTTCCTCCTCAATCTCTGGCCTTCCAATACGCAAATCCGTTAGTCTGTAATCTGTAATCCCCCATCTGTAACATCACAGTCTATAATCCCAGCCTTCTTTTAATCCGTAATCCCACTTATAGGAAAATCCCAGCCTTCTAATCTGTAATTCCACTTAATAATCCCAGCCTTCCTGGAATCTGTAATCCCACTTACAAAACAGTGCCATGTAATCCGTAATCTTATAATCTGTAATCCCACTTGTAGCACCAATCCCAGTAATCTTGTAGTCTGCACTCCCAATTATTGAACACTCATGTAATCTGTAATCCTGTAATCTGTAATCCTGTAATCTGAAATCCTGTAACCTATAATCCTAACATGTAATCCTGTAACCTGTAATCTGTAATCCTAATATGTAATCCTGTAATCTGTAATCCTGTTATCTGTTATCCTGCAACCTATAATCCTAATTTGTAATCCTGTAATCATCTAACCTGTAATCCTAATATGTAATCCTGCCACCTGTAATCCTATGTAATCCCAATATGTAATCCTGCCACCTGTAATCCTAATATGTAATCCTGCCACCTGTAATCCTATGTAATCCCAATATGTAATCCTGCCACCTGTAATCCTAATATGTAATCCTGCCACCTGTAATCCTAATATGTAATCCTGCCACCTGTAATCCTGATATGTAATCCTGTAATCTGCAATCATGTAATCCTGTAATACGTAATCCTGTAACAAGGGGTCCTCACTCTCCCCCCTCCCCCCCAGGAGCCTCCCAAGCCCTACGCCTTCGACTACGGCGTGCGCGACCACTACAGCGGCGCCAATTTCGGACACTCGGAGACCTCTGACGGCAACGCGGTGTCCGGGTCCTACACGGTGAGTTATTATTATTATTATTATTATTATTACTATTATTATTATTATTATTACTATTATTATTATTGTTTTATTATTATTATTATTATTATTGCTGCTATTATTATTATTAATTATTATTATTATTGTTTTATTATTATTATTATTATTGCTGCTATTATTATTATTATTATTATTGCTGCTGTTTTTATCAGTTTTTATTAGATTACATTATTATTATTATTATTATTATTATTATCTCAAAAACTAAGGGATTTGGACCAAATTTGGTGGGTAGATAGCCCATGACCCAGGGAACAATCTATTAATTTCTGAGACCGAACTGGACCGTATTACACACACTGGATCCGGAATTACGATGCCCTTGTGGGAGAGAGGTGCTTCACTGAGTGCCCCTCTAGCTCACAAATTTGTTCCAAGATTATTTACACTTCTCCATGTTCTTCACTCCAGATTTCCCTACTTACAATTTTATTTCATTTCTTTACATTTTCTTCCAAATTTCTTTACTAACAATTTTCTTTCATTTATTTACATTTACTTCAAGTTTATTTATTTATCATTTTCTTTCGTATATTTACATTTTCTTTTAAGTTTATTTATTTACAAATTTCTTTCGTTTATCTTTATTTTCTTCCAAATTTCTTTACTAGCAATTTTCTTTCATTTACATTTTCTTCCAAGCTTATTTACAGTTTCTTCCAAGCTTATTTACATTTTCTTTCGTTTATTTACATTTTCTTTCAAGCTTATTCCCATTTTCTTCGAAGCTTATTCCTATTTTCTTCCAAGCTTATTCCCATTTTCTTCCAAGCTTATTTACATTTTCTTCCAAGCTTATTTACATTTTCTTCCAAGCTTATTTACATTTTCTTCCAAGCTTATTTACATTTTCTTCCAAGCTTATTTACATTTTCTTCCAAGCTTATTTACATTTTCTTCCAAGCTTATTTACATTTTCTTCCAAGCTTATTTACATTTTCTTCCAAGCTTATTCCCATTTTCTTCCAAGCTTATTTACATTTTCTTCCAAGCTTATTTACATTTTCTTCCAAGCTTATTTACATTTTCTTCCAAGCTTATTTACATTTTCTTCCAAGCTTATTTACATTTTCTTCCAAGCTTATTCACATTTCCTTCCAAGCTTGTTTGCATTTTCTTCCAAGTTTATTTGCATTTTCTTCCAAGCTTATTCACATTTTCTTCCAAGTCTGTTTACATTTTTCTTCCAAGCTTATTTACATTTTCTTCCAAGCTTATTTACATTTTCTTCCAAGTTTACTTACATTTTCTTCCAAGTTTATTTACATTTTCTTCCAAGTTTATTTACATTTTCTTCCAAGTTTACTTACATTTTCTTCCAAGTTTACTTACATTTTCTTCCAAGTTTACTTACATTTTCTTCCAAGCTTATTTACATTTTCTTCCAAGTTTACTTACATTTTCTTCCAAGCTTATTTACATTTTCTTCCAAGCTTATTTACATTTTCTTTCGTTTATTCACATTTTCTTTCGTCTGTTTACATTTTCTTCCAAGCTTATTCCCATTTTCTTCCAAGCTTATTCCCATTTTCTTCCAAGCTTATTTACAATTTTCATTATTTTTCATTTACAATTTTCTTACGTGTCTTCATTTACAATCTTTTTTACAATCTTTTATTTTGTTATTTTTTTAGGTGGCTCTTCCAGACGGTCGGACCCAAAAAGTCAGCTACGTTGCCGATCACCACAACGGCTTCCAGGCCAACGTGGAGTATGAGGGAGAGGCGACCTATCCAGAGGCCCATCCCTCCTATCCAGCCCCCCCTCCTCCCTCCTACCCCGCCCCCCAGCCCTCCTACCCCGCCCCCCCGCCGCCCCCCTCCTACCCTGACCCCCCCGTCTATCCGGCAAGGGAGGGGGATGTCGAGGTTGAGGAGAATTTGAATGTTTATATTGTGGATGACCCCGCCCCTCAAGAGTATGTTTGAGGAGGTTTGAGTGTGTTTGGGAGGGGTTTGAGTGCGTGTGGGAGGGGTTTGAGTGTGTTTGGGAGGGGTTTGAGTGCGTGTGGGAGGGGTTTGAGTGCGTTTGGGAGGGGCTTGAGTGCGTTTGGGAGGGGTTTGAGTGCGTTTGGGAGGGGCTTGAGTGCGTTTGGGAGGGGCTTGAGTGCGTGGGAGGGGCTTGAGTGCGTGGGAGGAGTTTGAGTGTGTGTAGCGAGGTTTGAGTGTGTGTGGGAGGGGTTTGAATATGTGTGTGTGTGTGTGTGTGTGTGTGTGTGTGTGTGTGTGTGTGTGTGTGTGTGAAGAGCTTGAGTGTGTGTGGGAAGGAGCTGAAGTGTATGTAGGAGAGGCCTGAGTACGTGGGAGGCCCCTTGAGTGTGTGTGGGAGGGGTTTGAGTGCGTAGGAGTTGAGTGCATGGATTAAAGGATTTGAGTGCAGGGGTGAAAGAATGATGTGCATGAATGAGGGACTGCGTGCATGTATAAAAGATCAGATGAATAATTGCGTGCATGTGAAAGACTGCGTGAATAAGGAATTGCGTGCAGCTATGAAGAACGAGATGGACGAAGAATTGCGTGCACCTAAATCTCCCTCCCCAGAAGTGCATAAATCGCTCAGTGGCATGCAGTAAGATTTAAGACGTCATGGTACTGAAGGGGTTAAGCCTGTAATCCCACATCAAAAAAATTCCCGTCCTATCAGTCATAAATCCCTCTTAATCCCCTCCCCCTCCCCTCCCCATAAAATTTCTCCCCTCATTCCCCTCACGGACGAATCCCCCCTCCCTCCCCTCCCCCATCTCTCTTCCCCCTCCCCTTTCCTCCACCTCTCTCTCTCTCTCTCTTCCTTCCTTTTATCTCCCCCATCTTCAATCACTGTCCCTCCCTCCCCCACACTCATCCTCCCCCTCCCCTCCCCACCATAAAGCCGGCTGGTTCTGGCCCCCTACTAGTCCCCCTCCCCCCACCCCCCATCGTGCCATCACCCCCCCTCTACGTACTTTAGTTGTAATAAAGAAGTTAGCATTACTTGTGGTTTTATTTTTCCTTTATTTTTGAGAAGGATGATGATGATGATGATGATGATGATGATGATGATGATGATATAATGATAATGATAACGATATCGATAATAATAATAATAATAATAATAATAATAATAACAAATAATAAAAACAATAATAATAATAAATAATAATAATAATAATAATAATAACAGTAATATAAAAATATAATAATAATATAACAATAAGAGCAATAATAATAAATAATTATGATATAATATGTCAATCATGAGCGAAAAAGAACGACCAAAAATGGAAAAAAATCCATACATTAAAAAAAAAATGTGATGAATAATTGAAGGTGGAAATAAAGAATAAACTGCATAACATTACCAATGAATAGACAGACAGATAGACAGAGAGAGAGAGAGAGAGAGAAATGGCGTTCCCCCGCTAGGTTACAGGAGCGCGCTACCACTCCCGGCACGGCAGTCCCGGGCAAGGCTCGAACTCGCAATCCCCAGATTACGAGCATGATGCTCTACCACTGAGCCACCGTGCCCCCAGAGAGAGAGAGAGAGAGAGAGAGAGGGCTGCTTGATGACGTGGAGGGAATGGAGATGAAAAGCCCTATTCTCCGTGGCTTAGTGAATTCCCTAACACCTTCACGTAAGCGATTTATTCTGTATCCTAGAATTTATTGTTGTACTTGAAGTTACTGAAGAAAATTAGGTTGCTACTGAAAAGGGAATTATTAGTGATAGATGTAAATGTTCTACCCCTCTATCTATCTACCTATCTGTCTATGTGTCTATCTACCAAGCTATTTTCTTTCATCTCTCTCTCTCCCTTAATCTATATATACATCTATCTACCACACAATTTTCTTTCATTTCTCTCTCTCTCTCTCTCTCTCTCTCTCCCTCTCTATTTATCTACCAAGCTATTTTCTTTCATCTCTCTCTCTCTCTCTCTTTATATATATACATCTATCTATCTACCACACTATTTTCTTTCATCTCTCTCTCTCTCTCTCTCTCTCTCTCTCTCTCTATTTTCACACTTTCGTAACTCACTCTTCTCTTTCTCCTTTACTCACCCTCCTCCATCTACAATTCTGGTCTTTCAAAATATTAATAATTCTTCTTTTTCTTCCTCCTCCTCCTCCTCCTCTTCTTTCTCTTCTTCTTCTTCAATTCTCATTTTTCTTCTTTCCTCCAATACTGCCTCTTCTCTCCTCCTTCCTCCTCCTCCTCCTCCTCTTCTTCAGTTCTCATTTTTCTTCTTTCCTCCAATATTTCCCTCTTCCCTCCTCCTCCCTCCTACTCCTCCTCCCTCTTCCTTCTACCTCCCTTCTTTCCTCCAATACTTTCTCTTCCCTTCTTCTCCCTCCTACTCCTTCTCCCTCCCTTCCTCCTTCCAGTATCATCCTCCATTTTCAATCTTCCTCCCTCCCTCCTCCTCCTCCTCCTCCTCCTGGCCTTGTCTCTTCAATTATTCTCCCTCCATCCACCGTCTGCCACCACGTTCCTCCACTTTCTCCTTCCCTCCACCTCTCTCTCTCTCTCTCTCTCTCTCTCTCTCTCTCTCTCTCTCATTAATCTCATCTTACCCTGTATCATCTTCCGGTGCTCTCTCTCTCTCTCTCTCTCTCTCTCTCTCTCTCTCTCTCTCTCTCTCCAATCATCCGTATCAAAATTACTTTAGTTTCCCTTTCTTCCAATTTTTTAAAATCTCATTTTCTTTATCTCTATCTTTAATTTTCTCTCCTACTTCCTTCTTCCTTTCTTTGTCTTCTAACATCCTTCTTTCCATCTAAAAATTACACACACACACACACACACACACACACACACACACACACACACCATTTTCTCAACAAACTCATTTTCTTTCTCCTTTCATCCCATTTTCTCTACACACACACACACACACACACACACACACACACACACACACACACACACATTCTTCCCATTGCCTCCACACACACACACACACACACACACACACACACACACACACACACATTCTTCCCAATGCCTCCACACACACACACACACACACACACACACACACACACACACACACACACATTCTTCCCATTTTTTCTACACACACTCACTCACTCACTCACTCACTCAATCTCTCTCTCTCTCTCTCTTTCTCCATTTTCTCTACAAACCCATTTTCTTTCCCCCACACAGTACCTTCAACCCTCCATTTTCTTCCACCGGTAACTC
>NC_137025.1:42242180-42249680 GCF_032717465.1 Coenobita brevimanus | reverse complement strand
CCATCTACCACCTATATTTGTCTATCTACCTACCCATCTCTATCAATCCATCTACCACCTACTTGTCTATCTACCCACCCGTCTATCTATCTATCCATCTACCACCTATATTTGTCTATCTACATACCCGTCTATCAATCTATCTATCTATCTATCAGTCCACCACACCCATCAAAACTGCTTCCATCACTTTCCCTTCTCAATCCGCCACACGCACACACACACACACACACACACACACACACACACACACACACACACACACACGTCACCTGCACACAATACACAACGCCCAGAGGCAGAAACAGACATACGCTTAAAAAACAGACACGAACATTATGGCACTGCTTTCAGTACACGCACACAGATGCACATAAACTGAATACACATACATACCTACATACATCATACATAAATACGTAAACATCCATCCACATACATACACCATTTACACATACATATATACACATCTATACACAGGATACACACACACATATAGATAGATAGATAGATATACAAGGCATACATATATAAATACATACACAGTACACACAGTATGTACTCAGAAAATACGCACATACAAAGGGCATACATACATACATATACATACAGTACACATATGTACACAGAAAATACGCACATGGAGGTATACAGTTAAATTCTACTCATACACAGAGGAGCATACACAGGACATACATACATACATACGTACATTCATATACATACATACGGTACACACATACATACATACATACACATACATAAACAGAAATCCAAACATACACACATACACACGAGTACACACACTCATACATACATACATATATTATTATTTAGAAAGTGATAACATTTCATGCGTACACAAAACACATACATGTAAATATCCCATGAACGCACATAAGGTACACACGCACTAAACGCAGACGGAAAATGCACAAACACTCACTCATGTGCACGTAAATTTACATACCTACATGTACACCAATATAACTTCCTATGTGCTTAATTTACGGTCATGAAGCTTTATGTGCGTGTAATGGCGTGTACGTGTGTGTGTGTGTGTGTGTGTGTGTGTGTGTGTGTGTGTGTGTGTGTGTGTGTGTGTGTGTGTAACTGCAGCGGAATGTGTGAAGACGCTAGTGTAAAATTCACACACACACACACACAGACACACACACACACACACACACACACACACACACACACACACAAAGCGAGGAAGTGACCAAACAGTGATACCTCACGCACACACACACACACACACACACACACACACACACACACACAACCATTAATATCTACATATAATTTTCTTTTCTAACGCGGCATCCTGTGAGGGGAAGTTCCCAGGCATGACGTGTTGGTTTCCCTAAATACTACTACTACTATAATAATAATAATAATAATAATGTCAATAGAACGCACTCCAGATCAATAAATTTAACTCTCTCTCTCTCTCTCTCTCTCCCTCTCTCTCTCTCTCTCTCTCTCATCTTTCACACGCTCCTTCCTCAGAAGCCCCAGGCACGCACACGCACACGCACGCACACACAAAGTTACAACACTAAGGCAGCCGGCTCACATCAAAGGGAGGGAGGGAGGAAGGGAGGAAGGGAGGGATATGGAGGGAGATGGAGAGACAGGATGGAAGGAGGTACAAATCTATCAGTTGAAGACAAGGATAGACAGAGAGGAGAAAGACATAAGGAAATAAAAAAAATACCGCAGAGACGAAGAGAGAGAGAGAGAGAGAGAGAGAGAGAGAGAGGACAAAGGAAAAGAGAAGAGAAAAAGAGAGGAGGAGGAGAGAGGAGGAAACAGCTGGCCATTAAAGGGCTTAGGGCGGTACCAGCTGTTGGCGGGGAGAGGAGAGAGAGAGAGAGAGAGAGAGAGAGAGAGAGAGAGAGAGAGAGAGAGAGAGAGAGAGAGAGAGAGAGAGGCAGTCACCCGAAAATTCCAATAATTAAGAGCCTTTGGGGTTCTCTCTCTCTCTCTCTCTCTCTCCACGTCATTGTACTGAAGGGGTTAATTACAGGTGTATTCTTGGACGGGGCCTTTACCTGTCTCTTAATCACTTTCTCTACCATTATCTTTATTTTCTTTCAATTTCTCTCCATTCACTTTTATTGGCTATTTCTTTAAGATATTATTTTCCTTCTTATTTTTCCTTCCCTCCTTATGTGTTTTATTTCCTACTCTATCCTCCTTCCTTTCCTTCATTCCTTCATCTTTCCTTCCCTCCATCTTTCCTTCCTTCCTTCCCTCCTCATTATGTTATTCTCTACTCTTTCCTCCTGCCTTTCCTTCATTCCTTCATCTTCCTTCATCTTTCCTTCCCTCCCTCCTTCCTTCCTACATCTTCCCTTCCTTCCTGATCTTCTCCATTTCTCTCCTTTCTATTATCTATTCCTTCCTTTCCTCCTCTCCTTCCTTTCCTCCTCCTTTCCTTCATCTTTTATCTTTCTTACCTTCCTCTTTCTACCTATATTCTTCCTTCCTTTCTCTCCATCTTACCTCCTTCCTTCCTCTCCCTCTTTCTTACCTCCGTTCCTTCCCTATTTCTTTCCTTCCCTATCCTCCTCCTTTCCTTTTCCTCCCTCTCTCCTTCATTCATTCATTCCTACTTAATTTCCTTTACCTATTCCCTCCCTCCCTCCTTCCTTCCTTCTTTCCTCCCTCTACCTCATTCCTTCCCTCCTCCCTCCCTTCCTTCCTTCTTTCCTCTCTCTCTACCACATTCCTTCCTTCCTCCCTTCCTCTCTACCTCATTCCTTCCTTCCTTCCTTCCTCCCTTCCTCTCTCCCTCCCTCCCTCTTTGCATCTCATTAACACACGGGTCATTGAGGGAAGGAGCTGGCGATCTCTCTCTCTTAGATAGATAAATAAATAGATAGATACAGACAGACAGACAGACAGAAAGAGTACCCCTTAATTCTACCCCTCACATAAATAGACTGATAGATAGACAAACATATAAAGGTATACACAGATAGATACTGATAGATAGATCGATAGATAGATTTTATTATCCCGGTGCTGATATACCATTATACTAATACAAAATGCGCAATAATTACACACACACACACACACACACACACACACACACACACAAGGAAGCAGGTTCATTCATTCATTCATTCATTCACACACACACACACACACACACACACACACACACACACACATACACACACACACACACGAGGAAGTAAAGCAAGATCTCACACACACACACACACACACACACACACACACACACATACGAGGAAGTAAGATCTCTCTCTCTCTCTCTCTCTCTCTCTCTCTCTCTCTCACACACACACACACACACACACACACACACACACACACACACACACACGAGGAAGTAAAGTAAGATTCTCTCTCTCTCTCTCACACACACTCACACACACACACGAGGAAGTAAAGTAAGATTCTCTCTCTCTCACACACACACACACACACACACACACACACACACACGAGGAAGTAAAGTAAGATTCTCTCTCTCTCTCTCTCTCTCTCTCTCACACACACACACACACACACACACACACACACACACACACGAGGAAGTAAAGCAAGATCTCTCTCTCTCTCTCACACACACACACACACACACACACACACGAGGAAGTAAAGTAAGATTCTCTCTCTCTCTCTCACACACACACACACACACACACACACACACACACACACACACACACACACACGACAAAATGAACTGAATTTTTCCGATCTGAGAAAATATTAGAAGGAAAAAATATATATATACAAAAAAAAAGCAGTATAACGAAAACACGAAAATAAAAGATATAAAAAAAATGAAGCGAAAAAACGAAAAAGTGAAAATGAAAAAAAAAATGGAAGTGAAAATAATGAAGTGAAAAAATTAGGTGAAAAAAAAATGATAGTGAAAAAAGTGAAAGAATAAAAAGTGAAAAATGAAAAGTGAAAATGAAGTGAAAAAAATGTAGTGAAAAATGGTGAAAAAAATGAAGTGAAAAAAATGAAACGTGAAAAAATGAAGGGGAAAAAATGAAGTGAAAAAAATGAAAAGTGAAAATGAAATGAAAATAATGAAAAAAAAAAATGAAGTGAAAAAAATTTAAGTGAAAAA
Organism: Coenobita brevimanus; assembly: GCF_032717465.1. Taxonomy (NCBI): domain Eukaryota; kingdom Metazoa; phylum Arthropoda; class Malacostraca; order Decapoda; family Coenobitidae; genus Coenobita; species Coenobita brevimanus. Next base: position 42,245,554 of record NC_137025.1, on the reverse strand, counting down.
AGTGAAAAATGAAAAAAGTGAAAAAAGTGAAAAAAGTTAAAAAAATGAAGTGAAAAAAATGGTGAAAAAAATGAAGTGAAAAAAATGAAAAATGAAAAAAATGAAGTGAAAAAAATGAAACGTGAAAAAAATGAAGTGAAAAAAATGAAAAGTGAAAATGAAATGAAAATAATGGGAAAAAAAATGAAGTGAAAAAAAATGAAGTGAAAAATAATGAAGTGAAAGAAAATGAAGTGAAAAATAATGAAGTGAAAAAAATGAAGTAAAAAAATTAAGTGAAAAAAATTAAGTGAAAAAATGAAGGGGAAAAAAATGAAGTGAAAAAAATGAAATGAAAAAATGAAAAAAATGAATGAAAAAAAAATGAAAAAATAAAAATCAATTAAAGAAGGGAATAAAAGAAAGGAAATAAAGCCAATGGAGTAAAAAGAGAGATAATAAAGAAAATGAAAGACAAAAGGAAAATAAAACCATCAAAATAAAATAATAAATAAAATCGTAAAGAAACTCTGTTCATTTTACGATTCTGAACTTTCACTCAATTTGTTCTTTCTTCCTTCCTTTACTTCCTTCCTTCCTTTTCTTCTTCCTTCTTTCCTAACTCCTTTTCTTCCTTCCTTTCTTTTCTTCTTTCTTTCCTTCCTTCGTTTTCTTTCCTTCTTTCCTTTACTTCCTTCCCTTGCTTCTTTCCTTCCTTTTCTTCTTCCTTCTTTCCTAACTCCTTTTCTTCTTTCCTTCCTTCCTTCCTTTTCTTCTTCCTTCTTTCCTAACTCCTTTTCTTCTTTCCTTCCTTCCTTTTCTCCTTCCTTCTTTCCTAACTCCTTTTCTTCTTTCCTTCCTTCCTTCCTTCCTTTTCTTCTTCCTTCTTTCCTAACTCCTTTTCTTCTTTCTTTCCTTCCATTCATCCCTTCCTTCTTTCCTTCCTCCCTTTCTTCCTTCCTTTCCTTCTCTTATTCCTCCTCCTCCCTTTTATTCTTCTTCCTCCCTTTTCTTCCATCTTTCCTTCCTTTCCTCCTCCTTCCTTTTAGTCTTCCTTCCTTCCTTCCTTCCTTTTATTTCTCCTTCATCCTTCCTTCCCTCCATCAATTTTTCCCTCCTACCTTCACACTACTCTTCCTTCCTCTCTCTCCCTCCCTCTCTCTCTCTCTCTCTCTCTCGTATTCTCTTATTTTCCTTCACTATTTCTCACTTTTTTCAACCTTTCTCTCTCTCTCTCTCTCTCTCTCTCTCTCTCTCTCTCTCTCTCTCTCTCTCTCTCTCTCTCTCTCAGGGTGTTTCACGTGGCTTTTTACACCAGGATAGGCCTGACCTGCCTCGCTGACCTGCATATTATACATACATACATACACACAAATACATACGTACATACACACACATTACATACATACATACATACGCACACACATGCATTACATACATACATACATTACATACATACATACATACATTACATACATACATACATACATACATTACATACATACATTACATACACACATTACATACATACATACATACGCACACATGCATTACATACATATATACATACACATTACATACATACACAAATATGGCGCATATATGTACAGTATGTATGTATGTGTGTGTGTATGTATTTATGTATGGATGGATGGATGACATACATACATTAACATACACACTATGCACATACACATGCAACTACAACACACACACACACACACACACACACACACACACACTCTCTCTCTCTCTCTCTTCAGGACACTATTTAAGGGCGGGTGACCAGTTCTCATCCATGAGTGGCATTTACTAAACCCCAATTCAACCCTAAATGAACCCCAATTCAACCCAAATGAACCCCAATTCAACCCTAAATGAACCCCAATTCAACCCAAATGAACCCCAATTCAACCCAAATGAACCCCAATTAAACCCTAAATGAACCCCAATTAAACCCTAAGTAAACCCCAATTAAACCCTAAACGAACCCCAATTAAACCCAAATGAACTCCAATTAAACCCTAATGAACCTCAATTAAACCCTAAATGAACCCCAATTAAACCCTAAATGAACCCCTCACCTGAGTTAATTACAAAAGTCAAGGTGATTACAGAGGCATACCTGGTCGTTAATTAGCACACCTGTCCCCCTCACACACCTGCTAATCACCCCTAATTACCTGAGGCTAATGACTCGCAGGTAACACTCACCTGTAAAGAAAAAAGAAAAATAAATTACACAATAGATAAAGACGGTAATTGACAGAGGAGTAGTAGTAGTAGTAGTAGTAATAATAATAATAATAATAATTATATACCGTAATAATAATAATAATAATAATAATAATAAATCAACAAACGAATCAACCAAAAAACCTTCAATCAACCACTCAATCAATGACCAATCCAACCATAATCAATCAACTATCGACCCAACCTAACTACCAATCAACCAGCACTCCAGATCAATCAAGTCCTCAATCAACCACACAATCAACTAATCATTCAGTCAACCATGCACTTCGTTATTCAAGCAAATATAAACAACCATACATTCAACCAGACACACAGGATACCAATCAACCATCCACCCCTTCAACCAACCATCCATCCATCCATCCAACCATCCATCCATCCCCCATCCATCCATTCATCCACCCACTCATCCATCTATCCATCCATCCATCCATCCCCCATCCATCCATCCCCCATCCATCCATCCATTCATCTACCCACTCATCCATCTATCCATCCATCCATCCTCCCACCCATCCATCCATCCATCCATCCACCGACCCACCAATCCATCCATCCACCCACCCATCCATCTATCCATCCATCCATCCACCCACCCACCCATCTATCCATCCATCCATCCATCCACCCACCCACCCATCTATCCATCCATCCATCTATCCATCCATCCACCCACCCACCCACCCATCTATCCATCCATCCATCTATCCATCCATCCATCCATCCACCCATCCATCCATCCACCCATCCATCCACCCACCCACCCATCCATCCATCCATCCACCCATCCATCCATCCATCCACCCATCCATCCACCCAACCACCCATCCATCCATCCAACCACCCATCCATCCATCCATCCAACCAAACCTGGAGTAAAGAAAAAAATTGTCCTTGCTTCTATAACATTGAGAGAGAGAGAGAGAGAGAGAGAGAGAGAGAGAGAGAGAGAGAGAGAGAGAGAGAGAGAGAGAGAGAGAGAGAGAGAGAGAGAGAGAGAAATTATTCAAATATTCACAGACGCTTCAAGAATCCTTATGGAAAAATTCACTTGGGAAAATTTTTTGAGTTGAAGGCATGAATATTCAAAATTTCGAGTGAGTGTGTGTGTGTGTGTGTGTGTGTGTGTGTGTGTG
>NC_137025.1:42229680-42237180 GCF_032717465.1 Coenobita brevimanus | reverse complement strand
GAAAGTGAAATGAATGAAAGGAAAGACTAACCAGATGCAAAATAATAGGACAAAGGAAAGAAGACAAAGAGGAAGGAAAGAGAGAGAAGGAAAGAAGAGGAAGAAGGAAAAGAGGAAGAAGGAAAGAAGAGGAAGAAGGGAAGAAGAGGAAGAAGGAAAGAAGGACAAGCAAAATAAAAGACAAAGAAAGGACGAATAAGGAAGACGGCAAGGAAAGAGAGAGAAGGAAGGATAGAGGAGGAAAGAGGAGGAGGAAGGAAAGAAGGACGTGAAGGAAGGATAGAGGAGGAAAGAGGAGGAGGAAGGAAAGAAGGACGAGAAGGAAGGATAGAGGAGGAGGAAGGAAAGAAGGACGAGAAGGAAGGAAGGAAAGAGGAGGAGGAAGGAAGAAAGGACGAGAAGGAAAGAAGGACGAGAAGGCAAGAAGGACGAGAAGGCAAGAAGGACGAGAAAGAAAGTAGGACGAGAAGGAAAAAAGGACAAGAAGGAAAAAGGACAAGAAGGACAAGAAGGAAAGGACAAAAGAAAAGACAAAGAAAGGACGAATAAGGAAGATGGGAAGGAAAGCGAGAGAAGAAGGAAGGAAAGAGGAGGAACGGAAGTGAGAAGGAAAGAGGAGGAACGGAAGTGAGAAGGAAAGAGGAGGAAGGAAGAAGGAAAAAAGGACGAGAAGCAAAAGGACAATGAAAGGAAGAAATAAGGAAGAAGGGAGGGAAGGAAAGAAAGGAGGAGGAAGGATAGAGGAGGGAGGAAAGTAAGAGAAGGAAGGACGGAGGGAGGAGGAAGGAAAGAAGGAAGGACGAGAAGCACAATAAAGAGGAAGAAAGGAAGAAATAAGGAAGGGAAGGAGGAAGGAAGGAAGGAAGGAGGGAAGGAATGAGGAGGAAGGAAAGATTGAGGAGGAAGGGAGGAAAGGAGGAAGGAAGGAAGGAGTGACGTAAAGAAAAAGAAGGAAAAAGCAGGGAAGGAAGGAAGGAATCGAAGGAAGAAACAGAGAAGGAACGGAGAAAAAAAAAATTAAGTGAGGGAGGGAGGGAAGTGGCAGTCAAGTGGTTAGGCAAGTGTTCTGGTGTCTGGATGAACGCGAGGTCGATTCCCGGCTTTATCGAAAACTTTATTGATTTTTCACAAGACTAATTCGAAGATAAAATAAAAATAAATAAAATAACACCGTAATACCACCACACCAGCAATGAGACAGCCTTGGTATGTATTCAATATGGACGGTGGGTATTAGCGCTGAAGTGGTGATGTGTCAGAGAGAGAGAGAGAGAGAGAGAAAATACGGATGAATAGTGTGAAAGGAAGGAAGGGTGGGAGAGAGAGACAGGGAGGGAGGGAGGATGGGAGGGAGGGAGGGTGTGAAAGGAGGGAGGGAGGATGGGAAAGAGGGACGAAGAGACAGGCTGGCAGGCAGGGAGGGAGGATGGGAGGGAGGGAGGAAGAGTCAGGGAGGGAGAAATGACAACTCCTATATAAACCACTTTCTCGCCTCCCTCACACCATAACACCACACCACCTCACACCACCAACACCACAAGAGGAAGACAGCCAGCACTAACACCACCCTAATACCAGGAAGAGAAAATACCAGGAGCAATACCGGGAAAATACCAGGAGCAATACCAGGAAGGGAAATATTAGTGACAAAAAGGTGGAAGGGAAGGCAAGCAATATCAATGCAAATTCTTAAAGTCATTTCAAGGTAAATAAGATACGGAATTAAGGAGCAGACATATGCAGAGGGAGTATCAGCAGTAAAAGCAGACACAGCAGAAGCAGAGATGTTCAGAGTGAGTGTGCTACTACTACTACCCACGTATTCCCTGCGTGGCTTCATTGGTTCTTAATGCTATAACGTTATTTTCTTTAATTTTGGATTTATCTGATGGTTTTATATAGCGATGGAGAGCTGGGAACTTCTTCATCCATCTACTCACTCATATACGATATCTATCCATCCATTCATCCATCTATCCATCCATCCATCCACCATTCATCCATCCGTCCGTCCATTCATCCGTCCGTCCATCCATCTAACCACCCATCCATCCATTAATCCATTCAATCATCCATCCAACCACTAATTCATCCATCTGTCCATCTATTCATCCATCTACCCATCTATCTTACCATTCATTCCTCAATCCATCAACTCAACGATCCATCCATCCAACCATTCATCCCTCCATCCATCAACTCACTCATCCATTCACCAATCCATCCATTCATCCACTCACCCATCTATTTACCAACTGATCCATCCATCCATCCATCCACTCACCCATTTACATGCCAATCCATCTATCCATCCATCCATCCATCCATCCACTCACCCATTTACATGCCAATCCATCTATCCATCCATCTATCTATCTATCTAGCAATCCAAGTATTTGTGGTTCTGTCAGTCAACCAATCTATCCATCAATTCTCTCTCTCTCTCTCTCTCTCCTATATCCATTCAATTTTCAAGCAATCCATTAAACTCTCTCTCTCTCTCTCTCTCTCTCTCTCTCTCTCTCTCGCTCACTAACCCCCCCTCTCCTCCCCCCCAGGCCTGTCTCCTTGGTGTGGTAGTGGGGTTGAGTGTGGCTTCCCCCCTCCCGGAAAACCCCCTCTACGGGCCCCCCACCTACCCCCAACCCCCCCACAACCCCAAACAACCCACCTATAAAGAGGTATGATGGGGGGAAGGATTGAGGTGGATGGAGTTAATTGGGGTTGAGAAATGAGGGATGGGAAATGATGATGATGATGAGGGTAATAGTAGTAGTAGTAGTAGTAGTAGTAGTAGTAGTAGTAGTGGTGGTGGTGGTGGTGGTGGTAAAAGTAGTAGTAGTAGTAGTAGTAACTCAACTATACTTATAAAATTATTATTATTAATAGATGATGTATAAATGTATTATTATTATTATTAGTATTATTATTATTATCATCATCATCATTAACAAGAATACATTTACCAGGCACTTAGAAGGAACAGATCTGTTTGATTTACATAAAAAAACACAAATGAATAAAACGTTAAAAAAAAGCATAAGGCAACACACACACACACACACACACACACACACACACACACACACACACACACACACAAATAACGCAGCCCCACAGCATCCGTCCCCCGTTTTCTTTTCGACTCAAACGTACCGAACTCGTTTCACTCCTGTATACAAAGGCAATATTTACTTTGACAAAAATCTAGAGTATTTTTAGACGAAGAAGGGGAAGACCGGGGATGAGACGGATAAAGAATGTGGGGAGTATCAAAGAGGGGCAGGAGTGTGTGTGTGTGTGTGTGTGTGTGTGTGTGTGTGTGTGTGTGTGTGTGTGTGTGTGTGTGTGTGTGTGTGTGTGAGAGAGAGAGAGAGAGAGAAAGAGAAAGAGAGAGAGAGAGAGAGAGAGAGAGAGAGAGAGAGAGAGAGAGGCCTTGTATTCCTAGCTGAGAGAGGCTTGGTATGTTTCTCTGGCCTTAGATGATTCTCTCTATGCGTTAGAAAGGTGACGGACATGAAATAAAAAGTGTGATGCAGAGTGGAACTGTGGAATGACTTTTGCTCCACTCTGTATACTAAATGAGGAACACACCCTGCTAAATCCCAACACCACAATATAACCCGTAAATACACCCACACCATAACCCAACCCGTATATAACCCCCACAGCATAACGCTTACATAACCACACCATACCATTGACCGGTTTATACGCCCACCACAACATAAACCGGATATAAACCATCATCATAAACCGCATCTAGCACTGCCGTAAGCTGCAAAGTCACTCGCCATAACACGACCCGTATCTAAGCGCCAGAGCATAAAGCGTTAATATCCCTTTCACGAGCCGTAGAGACCCGCCATAACATGACCCGTATCTATAAACCACCCCATTCTCTCATCCGCAACCACTGTCTCTCTCTCTCTCTCTCTCTCCGCAATGTAAGCTGTAAATAGGTCCTTATCTCCCACAAAAATATAACCATTCTCTCTCTCTCTCTCTCTCTCTCTCTCTCTCTCTCCCTCCCTCCCCCCCTCTCTCTCTCTCTTTCTCTTTTTCTCTCGTTTATGACCCTAGGTAAAAATAAACCAGAAATACAACAGTTTCCCCCGTCGTAATCTGCCGTAAAGAAAATGGCAGCTCAAGGAAAACGGAGTGCTGGTGTTTACATTCCCGCTGCATTTTCTTTGTCTGGATATTGTCTTGTATTTTGACACTTTCTCTCTCTCTCTCTCTCTCTCTCTCTCTTTATACAGTATATATATAATGTGAAAGAGGGGGCGTGAACTGGGAGCAGGGCAGTGAAGTAGCATTGGACGGGGCGACATGGAGGCGATTTGTTTGTGGTCACCCCTTACGGGACTGAGGCGTCTGGCAATAGACATATTTACTGTATAGTGTGTGTAACTTATTTCTCTTACCGGTACTCTTATCACCAAACTAATCAGTCTCTCTCTCTCTCTCTCTCTCTCTCTCTCTCTCGCTCACCAGGACCCGAAGCCCTACGCCTTTGACTACGGGGTGCAAGACGCCTATACGGGAGCAAATTTCGGACATGCGGAAAATTCGGACGGGCAGGCGGTGACCGGATCATATAAGGTAGGTCTCTCTCTCTCTCTCTCTCTCTCTCTCTCTCTCTGACCTGCCTAGCCCCCTTTAATTTTACCATCTCCCTTTCGTGAGTAAAATTCTCTCTCTCTCTCTCTCTCTCTCTCTCTCAATCGTGATAGAATTAAACACAAGCTTTAGTTATAAGGCAGGAATGAGTCTCCTTGGTTACTAGTCAAATCTAACCTCCAATCTACCTACACCTGGCCATCAGCTGTCATGTTAGAGTAAAATAATAATAATAATAATATTAATAATAAATAATAAGTAAAAAATGCTTCATCTAAAGGTATTAACGCTATTATTATTATTTTTTTTTAATTTTTTTTTCTACTACCACTATTATTAATGCCACATTATTATTATTATTATTATTATTATTATTATTATTTCTTCCATCACCACTACTACTACTACTATCATTACTACTACCACCACCACCACTACTACTACTACTATTATTACTATTATCATTATTATTACTATTACTATTATCATTACTATTCTTATTCTTATTATTATTATCACTACTATTATCATTATTACTATTATCATTACTATTCTTTTTATTATTATTATTACTATTATTATCATTCCAGGTGGCACTTCCAGACGGCCGCATCCAGACCGTGAGCTACGTAGCGGATCACCACAACGGGTTCCAGGCCAAGGTGTCTTACGAGGGGCAGGCAGTGTACCCGGAGCACCAGCCTGCCTACCCCCAGCCTGCCTCACCCCCTGCCTACCCACAGCCGGCGCCTCCAGTTTACCCGGCACCATCCCCCTATGCATAAATCCTGATGAACTTACCTACCTACCTACCTATGTTTCTTCCTAATCTATCTACCTGCCTACCTACCTATTTACCTACCCACCTACCTATGTTTCTTCCTAATCTACCACCTACCTACCTTACATACCTACCTACCTACCTTCCTACCTACCTTTCTTTGTAAATCAACTTTCTTGCTTACCTGGTTAAGTTTGTTTTTTTCTTTCCATCACATCTAAGCTCCTGCCTCTCTCTCTCTCTCTCTCTCTCTCTCTCATACCTGTCTACTTCCCGTTTTCTCTCGTCTCCTTCCTACCTCCTCAACTTTTTCTTAAGATGATTTTCTTGTCTGATTTTCCTGTCTTAAGTCAAATTTTACGTTTCTTCGTTTCTATCTCAGTCCTCCCCCTCCCCTCTCCATTTTCTTTTTTTTCTTTTTAAGGGGAGACTCATTTTTTACTGCATTTTATTATTATTTTTTTTGACTATTAGTATTAAATATGTTTCTGTTCTTACTCTTGTCCACCTCATACCATATACTCAGCCTTCCTTCCTGCCTCACCTTCTATCTGCCTACCCCAACCCTGCCTCACCCCAACCCTGCCTCACCTTCCTAAACCTTCCACTACCCATTCACTCCCCTACCGACACCGCCACACACACACACACACACACACACACACACACACACACACACACACACACACACAAAGGGGACATTAGGAAAACAGGACCAGGAGAGAGAGAGAGAGAGAGGAAAACAATATACAAACGAAGCACACTGACCACGAACGAGAAAGGAAGCTCCCTAACGCCTTTTCCTAAGCGATTTATTTTTTCCTTACTCCCTAATACCCTCTTCTGTGTTATTTAAAACCCTCAAATATCACCGCAATTACCATAAATAACACACTATATCAATCACCAGTAGCCAAAAATAAATTGCTAAAGAACAGGTGTTAGGGAGCTTCCTTAACCGACGAGAATACAAACCCAGAAAAAAAAACGAAGACAAGAAAAACAACGCACGCAAACAAACACAAACAAACAAATAAATATATGTACTATAAATTACAATCATGATGTGTGTACTGTACTGTGAAGGACTATCTATCGGCTCTATCTATCTATCTACCCGTCTATCTCTACAGTAATAATCTATCTACTGTCAGCTACCTATCTATTTATCTATCTATTCTCATATAGATGCTGGTCTATCCAACATGTCTATCTATCCATTCATCTATCGATAAGCACTGGCACATCCTCCTACATCTATCTACCCATCCATCTATCCATCTACTTATCCATCTATCTGTCTATCCATCCATCTATCTATCTATCCATCCATCCACCTATCTATCCGTCCATCGATCTATCTATCCATCCACCTACCTGTCCATCTAACCATCCATCGATCTATCTATCTATCTCTATCCATCCATCTATCTATCTATCCATCCATCAATCCATCTATCCATCCATCAATCCATCTATCTATCTATCCATCCACCTATCCGTCCATCTATCCACCTAACCATCCATCCACCCATCCATCTGTCTATCCATCAACCTACTTACCTACCTACCTAACCATCCCTCTATTTATCTATCTATCTATCTATCACATGCTCTCTCGGCTAGTCAAGAGAATGATATAGAATTTTTATTAAACAACTTTTAACACTACTGTTTTAATGACCCCTGTGGAGAGAGAGAGAGAGAGAGAGAGAGAGAGAGAGAGAGAGAGAGAGAGACTGAATGGAAAATATCAGGAAAAGGAAAATGGAAATTGAGGATATTACTGGTGACTGACCTTAGAAATAGATAGACAGATAGATAGACAGATGGACGATAGACACAAACAAAAAAAGGACACGGATTTCTCAATTTCATATATATTACATTTTTAGGAATATACGAAAAATAAATATATATAATACGTTACGAAATCAGGCAGGAAACAGAGAGAGAGAGAGAGAGAGAGAGAGAGACACACACACACACACACACACACACACACACACACACACACACACACAAGGAAAGTCGGGGTAAATTACGTGCGTTATAATAGCATGGAGAAAGACTGTGTTTTGAAGAATGACTAGCTT
>NC_137025.1:42219680-42224680 GCF_032717465.1 Coenobita brevimanus | reverse complement strand
TCCTCCTCCTCTCCCCCTCCACACCTATTTCCCCTCCCCTCCCCTCCCTTTCCCTCCCCCCTCCCCCTCCCTCCCTCTTCCCCAAGCTCGCATCCATCATCTCTATATATAGTCACTGCCCGAGAGAGAGAGAGAGAGAGAGAGAGAGAGAGAGAGAGAGAGAGAGAGAGAGAGAGGAACTATTATGTAATGATGGATGGGGAGGTAAAATGAGGAGAAAAGGGAGGTGTGGGGGAGGGAGAAGGGAGCTGGAGGTACAAATGAAATGATGGATAGGGGGAGGGGAGGGGAGGGGAGGGGGTAGGAAGGGGGAAGGGTAGGGGAGGGGAGGGAGGTGGTGGGGAGGGAGGTGGTAGGAAGGGGGAAGGGGAGGGGGAGGGGGTTTAAGTGAAAATGAGGGTGTAATGAAGGGGAGGGGAGGAGAGACGTGGGGAGGGGAGGGGAGGAGAGACGTGGGGAGGGGAGGGGAGGAGAGACGTGGGGAGGGGAAGAGAGACGTGGGGAGGGGAAGAGAGACGTGGGGAGGGGAAGAGAGACGTGGGGAGGGGAGGGGAGAGGAGGGAAGGAGAGGAAAGACGTGGAGAGGGGGAGGAGGGGGAGGGGGGAGTGAAGGAAATGGAAACAGAAAAAAAAGAGACATTAATTTAGCGGGATTTGATGAAACTTAAAAAAAAAAAACGCGAAATTAAGGACACGTAAACTTGTAATATTGTGTGTGTGTGTGTGTGTGTGTGTGTGTGTGTGTGTGTGTGTGTGTGTGTGTGTGTGTGTGTGTGTGTGTGTGTGTGTGTGTACTGGGCCTGAACACCAAATATTTCTCACTCTTTCCAAACTACACAGCCACACCCATACCTACTCTCTCTCTCTCTCTCTCTCTCTCTCTAATCGCTCCATTTTCTTCCAACACCTGGTAATGGCTCCCGTTTTCTATGACAGTACAGGTTAAAGCTCTCAGGGTTAATATACCAATTCTTCCTCTCTCTCTCTCTCTCTCGCTTTACTGCCCTCCTTTATTTCCCAGTAGTCTTTAAGTTTTTATTAAGTAAAGTTTCTGAAGGCTGCGTGCGTCTGGGAATTGCTCACTTTCTTTTTGCTTTATTTTTCTCTCTCTGTTTTCTTTCCTCCTCCTCCTCCACCTCCTAATTTCTTCTAACCTTTGACCTGAGAGAGAGAGAGAGAGAGAGAGAGAGAGAGAGAGAGAGAGAGAGAGAGAAATAATCCCCTATAAATAAGAACTGAGAGAGAGAGAGAGAGAGAGAGAGAGAACAATACCCTTCACACCTTACATTGATTCTCCCCTCCCCTCCTCTCCCCTCCCCTCCTCCTCTCCCCTCACTCTAAACCTTCTCTTTCTTCGTCTTCCTTTTTCTCTACCTACTCTCTCCATTTCTCCTCCTTTCCCTACCCTCATCCCTCCCCTCTCTCTAAGTCTCTCTCTCTCTCTCTCTCTCTCTCTCTCTCTCCTACTTTCTATCAACTCTTCCCCTCTCTTTCTCTTTCTACCCTCAACTTTTTTCCTCTCTCTCTCTCTCTCTCTCTCTCTCTCTCTCATTTACAACCCCATGTCAGAGGTATAGCCAAATAAATATAAATAAAATCAAGTCTATAGAAGGGAGAGGGAGGCCGAGGATGAGATGGAGGGATGGGGTGGAGAGGTATATGAGGGAGGGGGGTGTGAGTTGGGAGGGGGGTGTGAGTTGGGAGGGGGGTGTGAGTTGGGAGGGGGGTGTGAGTTGGGAGGGGGGTGTGAGTTGGGAGCAGGGCAGTGAAATGGCGGGGGACAGGGCGACGTGGAGGCGATTTGTTTGTGGCCACCCCGTACGGGATTGAGGCGTCTGGCAATAGATAGATAGATAGACTATAGAAGAAGTAAATTATCACCCCGTTTTCTTTGACGCCCATCTTCCTCTCAGGGCAAACTCGAATAAATCAAAGTACAGTGCTACGGGTCAAGGCGATTATTATTCAAGATACCAGACCTCTATTGTACTTACATGATATTCACACCATTCTCTCTCTCTCTCTCTCTCTCTCTCTCTCTCTCACACACACACACACACAATCTTCACACCATCCATTCTCTCTCTCTCCCTCTCACACACACACATCTTCACACCGTCCACTCTCTCTCTCTCTCTCTCTCTCTCTCACACACACACACACACACACACACACATCTTCACACCATTCTCTCTCTCTCTCTCTCTCTCTCTCACACACACACACACACACACACACACACACACACACAATCTTCACACCATCCACTCTCTCTCTCTCTCTCTCACACACACACACACACACAAACATCTTCACACCATCCTCTCTCTTTCTCTCTCTCTCTCTCTCACACACACACACACACACACACACACACACACACATCTTCACACCATCCACTCTCTCTCTCTCTCACACACACACACACGCATCTTCACATCATCCACTCACTCTCTCTCTCTCTCTCTCTCTCTCTCTCTCTCTCTCTCACACACACACACACACACACACACAATCTTCACACCATCCATTCTCTCTCTCCCTCTCACACACACATACATCTTCACACCGTCCACTCTCTCTCTCTCACACACACACAATCTTCACATCATCCACTTCTCTCTCTCTCTCTCACACACACACACACACACACACACACACACACACACACACACACACACCACTCTCTCTCACGGTAATTTCCTCTCTTGTTCACAGGGTTGAGCAAATTTCTTAGACACAGGAAATTAATTCTAGTAAAGTCTCATTTTTTTCCCATGTCAAATAGGTGTGTCTCTCTCTCTCTCTCTCTCTCTCTCTCCCCAATTTGCTCTGAGTTGCTTTGAGGTTATCTTTTGTTACTCTCTCTCTCTCTCTCTCTCTCTCTTAGACTCCAGGTAAAGACAGATAGATAGATAAATTCTCTCTCTCTCTCTCTGACTCCAGGTAAAGACAGATAGATAGAAAGATAAATCTCTCTCTCTCTCTCTCTCTCTCTCTCTCAGACTCCAGGTAAAGAGATAGATAGAAAGATAAATCTCTCTCTCTCTCTTAGACTCCAGGTAAAGACATAGATAGAAAGATAAATCTCTCTCTCTCTCTCTCTTAGACTCCAGGTAAAGACAGATAGAAAGATAAATCTCTCTCTCTCTCTCTCTTAGACTCCAGGTAAAGACAGATAGAAAGATAAATCTCTCTCTCTCTCTCTCTCTCTCTCTCTCTCTTAGACCCCAGGTAAAGACAGATAGAAAGATAAACTAACTCTCTCTCTCTCTCTCTCTCTTAGACGCCAGGTAAAGACAGATAGAAAGATAAACTAACTCTCTCTCTCTCTCAGACTCCAGGCAAAGCTAGCTAGACGGATAGATAGAAAGATGAAGATAGATAGACATAGATAGACACACACACACACACACACACACACACACACACACACACGGTTAATGAAAAAAAAACTGAAAAATTAAGAGGAAAAAATATACATAAATTTTGAGAATCAAAAAAAAAAAAGTCGAGCAAAATGAAAAAAAAAAAAAAAGAATACCGTAAATAAGTGAGAGAGAGAGAGAGAGAGAGAGAGAGAGAGAGAGAGAGAGAGAGAGAGAGAGAGAGAGAGGAAATGATATAAGGGAAATGAAGAGATGATTACGAAGTCTTTTAATATTCCGTGGCTCCTATGGCTCACTTCCAGTTGAGTAAAATTATTATTATTATTATTATTATCATTATTATTATTATTATCATTATTATTATTACTATCATTATTATTATTATTCAGTTCAAGCTTCTTCATATCCTCTCTCTCTCTATTATTATGATTATGATTATTATTATTATTATTATTTTTCAGTTCACACTTCTCTCTGTCTGTCTGTCTCTCTCTCTCCATCCATCATCATTTGGCCTTTAATTTCCTCATACACCAGCACCACAACAAACAAACAAACAAAAAAATCAACTATGCTCTCTTTATCGCTTACACACACACACACACACACACACACACACACACACACACAAAATCTCTCTTTCTCTCTCTCTCTCGTGTGTGTGTGTGTGTGTGTGTGTGTGTGTGTGTGTTTCTCCTCTCTCTCTCCTCTCTCTGTTTCTTCATCAATAATTTTTCATCTCCCTCTCTCCCTCCCCTCCTCCCTCCTCCCCACCCACCTCCCTCCCCCTCCCATTTCCTTCACCTATCACCTCCCCCTCCCCTCCCCCCTCCAAACCCCCTTCCCTGCATCTCCTCCCCCTTCCCTCCCCTACCTATTTCTCCCCCTCCCTCTCTTTCCTCCCCTCCCCTCCCCTCCCCACACCCCATTAACAGTGATAGGTATCTGCTTTCACTCTCACCTGTCTGTCTGTTTGTCTGTCTGTCTGTCTCTCTCTCTGCCTCTGTCTCCCTTCATCGATGTCTCTCTCTCTCTCTCTCTCTCTCTCTCTCTCTCTCTCTCTCTCTCTCTCTGCCTGTCTTTCTACCTGTCATCGACGTCTGTCTGTGTCTGTCTGTCTGTCTCTCTCTCTGTCTCTCTCTCTCTCTCTTGCTTCCTGTACGGCAAATGCCGGAGGGTCTGGAGAGTGGGGGAGAGAGCCTTCTGCTGTGCTATCCTTTTCTCCTGCTCCTATGCACTATATTAGGATTAAGGCCGGACCACCTCGTAGGGACCGTAAGGTCTGTGTGGTCTGTGTATCTATGTAACTCTATTTTGCCTTTCATCGATGTGTCTGTTTGTCTGTCTGTCTCTCTCTCTCTCTCTGCCTTTCATCGTTGTCTGTCTGTCTGTCTCTCATCTATCTATCTATTTTTCAAGGTTCCACATATCTACCTATCTCTAATTCATCCGTCTCTTCGTCTATCCAATCCACACGTTTAAATCTATCTATCTATCTATCTATCTATCTGTCTGTCTGTCTATCCAGTTCATACGTCTATCTATTTACCTGTCTATCTATCCGTCTATCAAATCATTACGTATTTATATCTCCATCAACCTCTATTTAAC
>NC_137025.1:42209680-42214680 GCF_032717465.1 Coenobita brevimanus | reverse complement strand
GGAAGGGAGAGAAGGGAAGGAGGGGAGGGGAGGGGAGGGGAGGGGAGGGGTGGTGGGGTGAAAGGTGTGGTAACAAAGCTTAATAACAAGAGGAAAAACTCTCTCTCTCTCTCTCTCTCTCTCTCTCTCGTGTCGCCAGAGAGGGAAGGCTGGATTATGCGAACAAACAAACAAACAGACACTACGCAATTATTCCATGTGTACTGAGTCAACACGTTCCTATTGAGGTACACATGAACGCACACACGCACACGCAAACACACACACACGAACTCAACTATACGCGCGCACACACACACACACATCCAGAGGAAACTATTATATATTGCACATCACAACAGACTTGTGGTACACACATACACACACACAAACTACACACACACACACACACACACACACACACATACAAACCACACACACACACACACACACACACACACACACACACACATATATATATATATATATATATATATATATATATATATATATATATATATATATATAGTATTTACAGTGCGAACATCCGTACACAACCAGATACACATACATACATACATACTGCAAAAAAAGACGTACACAGAAATGAATACACACATGAACCGGTGGAAAAATACATACATAAGTAAATAGTACACATTTGAGAGAGAGAGAGAGAGAGAGAGAGAGAGAGAGAGAGAGAGAGAGAGAGAGAGGGAGAGAGGTGGGAAAGATACAAAGAAAAATATAAGACAAAGACAAAAAAATAGAAAACAAAAGACAAAGAAAACGCGAACATGCCCCGCCCCCTCGCCTGGCTGGACCAATCAGGGAGCCTCGTTAGCGAATTGATGAACCCGCGAAATCTGCCCCCGGTAATCTGCAGGCCTCGCTAATTTTTCCACCCGCCAACCCATTAGGCACGCCAATGAAAAGTGAAGAACTGAATTATCTGATTTGGCGGAGGATGAATTTCGCGTTTTTAGCCCATTTCGCTAAGATTAGTAATAGTAGTAGTAGTAGTAGTAGTAGCAGTAGTACAGTACTTGTATTATTAGTAACTAATATATTATTATTATTATTATTTAGTAGTAGTAGTAGTAGCAGTAGTATTTGTATTATTATTGTAACTACTATTACTATCATCATTATTATTATTTATTATTATTAGTTATTATTACTGTATTATTATTATTATTATTATTATTATTATTAATTATTATTATTATTATTTATTATTATTATTATTACTTAATCCCTTGCAGTGACAAACTATTTAATCCACTTAAGGGTGGATTTTGTGAAATGAAAAGATTAGACATAGTTCTATTAATCCTTTCGCTACTAACGCTTCTACACTGGAAAAAAAAAAAAAATCCTACCCAGAAAAAATTCTACACTGAAAAAATCCTACTAAAAATCCTTCATTGAAAAATCCTAAATATCCTCCACTGAAAAAAATCCTCCACTGAAAAAATCCTAAACTCCTCTAATAAAATAATCCTAAAATCCTCCACTGAAATAATCCTAAAATCCTCCATTGAAAAATCTTAGTAAAAATCCTCCACTGAAAAATCCTAATAAAAAATCCTCCACTAAGAAAATCCTACTGAAATTTTAAAAATCCTACATTGAAAAAATCCTACTAAAAATCCTACAAAAAAATCCTACCCTGGAAAAGTCTTAGACAAAATCTTGCACTGAAAAATTCTAGTGAGAAAATCCTAGTGAAAAAATCCTACACCGAAAACATCAAAAAATCCTACGCAAAAAATCCTAGTGAAAAAATACTTCTGAAAAAAAAAATCCTGGTGAAAAAAATTGTACACTGAAAAAAATCCAACACTAGAATATCCACTAAAAATCCCAGAACAAAAATCCCACAACGAAAAAATCCTACTGAAGAAATCCTACAATGGAAAAATCCTCCACTAAAAAATCCCACTAAAAATCAGCGAAAAAATCCCAGTGTATGAATCCAACTGAAATAAATCCTACACTGGAAAAATCCTGCTCTGAAAGAATCCTACGCTAAAGAAATCCAACACTAAAAATCCTACTGAAAAATCACACGAAAATTCCTACATTGGCAAAATACTACTAAAAATCCTACTGAAAAAATCCCACGAAAAATCCTACACTGGCAAAATCCTACCAAAAAAATCCTACTTTCCAGAGGCAGAAGGACGACTAGCCAAACCTAACAACCATAATGTTACACAGATAATCGTAATATATATATATATATATATATATATATATATATATATAAGATTTCAGAGTTTTGAGACTACCAAAGCTTTCTGAAAATTAAAAAAATAATTTTGGGGTTTAATGTCTTCAATTAAAGAATAAAAAATAAATTGATTTTAATAGGTACTGAATGTATTTTGGCGACACTCTATGCACAGGTAGATACATAGATAGATAAAGAGATAAATATATACAGATATAGATTTACGATATACTTAGACAGACAGACGACAGATTTATAGACTGATAATGACAAACACATATACTGTAAGTAGATATTTATAAAGATGCGTATTACCTTCAGCTTTAAATTGACTACCTGTACCTCCTCTTTATATACATACACACATCTATACATTTATTTACACACATATATACACATACAAATACATACATACATAACCTTCATTCCTCATTCCTTCATCATTTTCCCTATCATTATCTCCTCCTATTTCACTTTTATTTTTCATTTATTTCCAAATTTATTTTCGATTTATTTCCGCATTTTTCACTTTTTAATTATTTTCTAATTATTTCCATTAATTTATATTCCTTTATTTCTATTTATTATTTACTCTATCATTATTTCGTTTCTTACTATTTATTTCCTTTATTATTTATTATTTACTCTTTATTATTCATCGTTTATTCTACTTTTATTATTTTCTCTTTATACCTATTTATTCTTTTTATTTCTATCTATATTCAATTTCTATTAATTTCCGCATTTCATCCACTTTCATTCACTCTTCACCTACCTCCACCTTCTCATTTATTGCCACTTTTATTTTCCATTTATTTCCGCATGTCGCACAGGCTAAGAAATCCGGGGGACGCTAATTTACCTGGGAGCGCTATTCCACAGGTGTGCGTGTGAGTGAAGGCAGGTAAATTGGTTAATAACTCCCAATTAGCAAGGTGATTAGCCAACAAAGGTGTAATTAACCTTGCCACTGAGACCTCAATTCCTCCCTTACCCTCTCCCTATCCTGCCCTTACCCTCCCTTCGTCCTTCATCTATCCTACCTTTGTCTTTCTCCCTCCCTCAATTCCTCCCTTCCCCTTCTCCTATCCTGCCCTTATCCTCCCTTCGTTCTTCATCTATCCTACCTTACTCCCCTCCCCATTTCACCTTCCTCCCTCCCCCACTTAATTCCTCCCTTACCCTCTCCCTATCCTGCCCTTACCCTCCCTTCTTTTCCTCCCTTCGTTCTTCATCTATCCTACCTTACTCCCCTCCCCATTTCACCTTCCTCCCCTCCCCATTTCACCTTCCTCCCTCCCCCACTCAATTCCTCCCTTACCCTTCTCTTATCCTGCCCTTATCCTCCCTTCCTTTCCTCCTTTCGTTCTTCATCTATCCTACCTTACTCCCTTCCATTTCACCTTCCTCCCTCCCTCACTCAAATCCTCCCTCACCTTTCCCTATCCTGCCCTTACCCTCCCTTCCTTTCCTCCCTTCGTTCTTCATCTATCCTACCTTTCTCCCTCCCTCAATTCCTTCCTTTCCCTATCATGCCCTTTTTCTCCCTTCCTTTCCTCCCTTCGTCCTTTATCTATCCTACCTTTCTCCCTCCCTCAATTCCTTCCTTTCCCTATCATGCCCTTTTTCTCCCTTCCTTTCCTCCCTTCGTCCTTCATCTATCCTACCTTTTTCCCTCCCCATTTCACCCTTCTCTCTCCCTCCTTGTCTATCCTCTCCCCCCCTCCTGTCCTCTTCTCACCTCCCTCGCTCCACTCCCTATCCACCTCGCTCTATTCCACCTCGCTCCACCCCTTCTCAAGCTACCTATCCTTTCATATCCACCTATCTTGGTTCATCTCTACCTATCCACCTCTTCCACTCAACCACAACATAATCGTTCACCATCTCCAATCCACCTCGCACTACCCTATCCACTATCCACCGCTACCTCCACTTCCACTCCCTATCCACCTCGCTCCAACTCGCCCTATCCCCCTATCCACCTCGCTCCTTCTCGTACTACCCCTATATCCATTTCGCTCCATCTCGCTCTACCCCTTATCCACCTCGCTCACCTGCCTATCCCCCAAACATCCCTCCACTTCAATCCTCCTCTTTATCCATCTATCTCGCCCCACCTCTTCCTCTTCCCCTCATCCACCTCGCTATCCACTTCTATCTCGTCCTACCCCTCCTCCTGCTCCTTAATCTCCCCGCCTCGCCCCACCTCGCTCTACTGCCCGTCTCGCACCCTTCTCGGCCATGGTAAACTGTACACTGCTGAGAAATAGTGAGTGCTTGACCAAACACACACACACACACACACACAAACACGACATGCGCTCTCAAATTCTCTCACACACCTTCCCCCTTCCTTTAAAACACACACACAGAATGAGAGAGAGAGAGAGAGAGAGAGAATGGAGAAATGAATTCCCCGAGCTAGGCAACTAAGGCCATATAGCCCCGCTGGGGTTACAGGAGGGCGCTACCCCTCCCGGCAACGGTAGCCCGGGCGAGGCTCGAACTTGCGACCTCCCGATCACAAGCTCAGCGCGCTACCACTGTGCTACCGCGCCCCCCAGAGAGAGAGAGAGAGAGAGAGAGAGAGAGAGAGAGAGAGGCTTAAGGAACTAACGTCTTAAAAATCCCTAAAATAAAAAAAGACCTCGACCTGAAGGGGTAAGTATAATTGGGATCAAAATTGTTTATTAAAAATTTGAATATTTTTAAAAACAATTTCGGAATTAATGACAAAAAATAGTGAAGATTTACATATATTTTTTTTAATTTCTTTTGATGA
>NC_137025.1:42177180-42194680 GCF_032717465.1 Coenobita brevimanus | reverse complement strand
AGAGAGAGAGAGAGAGAGAGAGAGAGAGAGAGAGAAAGAGAGAGAGAGAGAGAGCATTTACCCTTTAACATTTCTTTTTAATCTTACAGAAAATCACTTGAGAAGCTCCCTAACACCCTTTCCTATGCGATTTATTTGGCTAATTACGCCTTACTGTCCTTCAACATCGCCTCACTCCATATACACAACGTTCAAACGGATACTAGCCCGTCACATCTAAGAATAAATCGCTATGGAAGAGGTGTTAGGGAACTGACGAAAATACCTGCATACGATTGTCAATACGGTCACTCTTTCCCTAATCCAGTCTAATCTGATCTTAACATAATCTAGTAGGCGATTTGGTTTGCAAATGAATAACAGCATCCCCCGAGCTGAAATACCTGGTTTAAAATTCTCTCTCTCTCTCTCTCTCTCTCTCTCTCTCTCTCTGTAACACTCACTTCACCTGTACTACTCTCATGTACAAGGAGTTACTTTTTCTTTCTCTCCCGACCTCTCTTCCTTTCTCTCTCTCAGCACTCCCCTTCTTTCATTTATTCTCTCTCTCTCTCTCTCTCTCTCTCTCTCTCTCTCTCTCCATCTTCCAGTTCTCCTTTTCATTTGCCTTTCGTTACTCTAATTCTTCCTCCTCCTTCTTTCTCTTCCTCCTCCTCCTCCTCCTCTTCTAGAAATTTCCTCTCAATTTTAACTCTTCTTCCACCTTCCTCTTCTTCCCTCTTCCTCTATTTTTTCACTTCATTCCTCCTCCTCCTCTCCCCCTCCTCCATCCCTTCCTCCCTACCAGCCTCTCCTCATTTCTTCACTATCCCCTTCTCTCTCTCTTCTCCTCTTTCCTCCACCTCCCTTTTCTCCTCTTTCTCTTTCCTCCATCCCTCTCCCTCCCCCCCCCCCCCTGTAACCAAGAATATTCTCCTATCTTCTCTCTTTCCTCCAGTCCTCTTTTCTTCCCTTTCCTCTCTCCCTTTCTTCTCTCTTTCCTCAATCCCTCTCCTCTCCTTCCTTTCTCTTTCCTCCATCCCCCTTTTCTCCTCTCCCTCCATCCCCCCCCCTCCCTCACTTTCGATATATCAAAGTCTCCCCCTGTTTTAATCAAGAATCTTCTCATTTTTCTTTTTCCTCCATCCCTCCTCTCTTTCTCTCTTTCCTCCATCCCTCCTGTCTTCTCTTTCCTCCATCCCTCCTCTCTTTCTTTCTCCCATCCTTCTTTTCTTCTCACTTTCCTCCATCCCTCCTCTCTTTCTCTCTTCCATCCCTCTTGTCTTTCTTTCCTCCATCCCTCCTCTATCTTTCTTCCATCCCTCTTTTCTTCTCACTTTCCCCCATCCCTCCTCTCCTTCCTCAATCCCTCCTCTCTTCTCTTTCCTCCCTTCCTCCTCTCTTTCTCTTTCCCCCATCCCTCTTTTCTTCCCTTTATCCTCCATCCCTCCTCTCTCTCTTTCCTCAATCCATCTTTTCTTCTCTTTCTCTTTCCTCCATCCTCCTCTCTCTCCTCCATCCCCCTTTTTTTCCCTATCTTTCCTCCATCCCTCCTCTCTCTTTCTCTCTCTCTCCTCTCATTCTCTTTCCTCCATCCCTCCTCTTTTTCTCTCCTCCAACCCGCTATTCTTCTCTTTCCTATCCCTCTTTTCTTCTCTTTCTCTTTCCTCCATCCCTCCTCTCTTTCTCTTTCCTCCATCCCTCCTCTCTTTCTCTTTCCTCCATCACCCCCTCACTCTTTCCGCCATGCCTCTTCTCTTTCTCTTTCCTCCATCCCTCCTCTCTCCCTCTCTCTCTTCTTTCCTCAATCTCTCCTCTCCTTCTCTTTCCTCCATGCCTCCTCTCCTTCTCTTTCCTCCATCCCTCCTCTCTTTCTCTCTCTCTTTCCTCCATCCCCCCCTCGCTCTCTAAGCATCAAAGTCCCCCTTTCCTTTAATCAAGAACTTGTGCAGGTCGGCCATGAAGAACCCACGCACAGGCACAGAAAACGGGAGGCAGCGGCGAAATGAGGAGCCTAAAGAAAACGGGAAGAGGGGTAAAGAAAACGGGAAGCGAGGTAAAGGAAACGGGAAGCGAGGTAAAGAAAACGGGATGTGGGGTACAGAAAATGGGAAGTGAGGCAAAGAAAACGGGAAGAGGGGTAAAGAAAACAGGAAGGTAAAGAAAACGGGAAGAGGGGAAAAGAAAACAGGAAGATAAAGAAAACCGGGAGGGGTAAAGAAAACGGGAAGAGGTGAAAAGAAAACGGGAAGAGGGGAAAAGAAAACGAGAAATGGAATTGGAATATAAACGTGAATAAAAAAAAATCGAAAATAAATGATGGGAAATATTAGTACATATAAAAAAAAAAAATTAAGATAAGGCAAAAATATATATATATAAAATGGAAACGGAAGTATAATAGAAAAAAATGTATATGCTCGCTCTCTCTCTCTCTCTCTCTCTAATCATCAGAAATTCGTATATAACCAGGTTTTCGTTCACACACACACACACACACACACACACACACACACACACACACACTTCATATCTTCATTTCCACACATACTTCATATTCATAAGATTACACACACACACACACACACACACACACACCGCTCGCTGGTGCAGTGGTAACGCTCTCGCCTAGCATCTGATAAGACGGGGGTTCGCGCCTTGCTCGGGATGCGAAAAAGTTTCACTGACAAAGCGGGTGGTCACTGTCCTCCTTGAGCAAGAGGATGGGTGTGTGCGTGTGTGAAGGTCAAGGCTTTGCCCTTAGATCGGACTATATGAGCTCTCAGCTCCCTTCCGGGAGGGTAAAATGCCGATGATCACAAAAACCATCACGTGATCCTGACCGACCAGGTGAAATTACACACACACACACACACAGATCCTTGATGTGCTTGTACATGTGTTCTACTGCGTGAACATGGGTGTATGGGTGTGTGTGTGTGTGTGTGTGTGTGTGTGTGTGTAATCTTATGAATATGAAGTATGTGTGGAAATGAAGATATGGTGTGTGTGTGTGTGTGTGTGTGTGTGTGTGTGTGTGTGTGTGTGTGTGTAATCTTATGAATATGAAGTATGTGTGGAAATGAAGATATGGTGTGTGTGTGTGTGTGTGTGTGTAATCTTATGAATATGAAGTATGTGTGGAAATGAAGATATGGTGTGTGTGTGTGTGTGTGTGTGTGTGTGTGTGTGTGTGTGTGTGTAATCTTATGAATATGAAGTATGTGTGGAAATGAAGATATGAAGTGTGTGTGTGTGTGTAATCTTATGAATATGAAGTGTGTGTAGAAATGAAGATATGGTGTGTGTGTGTGTGTGTGTGTGTGTGTGTGTGTGTGTGTGTGTGTGTGTGTGTGTGTAATCTTATGAATATGAAGTATGTGTGGAAATGAAGATATGTGTGTGTGTGTGTGTGTGTGTAATCTTATGAATATGAAGTATGTGTGGAAATGAAGATATGAAGTGTGTGTGTGTGTGTGTGTGTGTGTGTGTGTGTGTGTGTGTGTGTGTGTGTGTGTGTGTGTGTGTAACGGCCTCCCAGAGCGCATACCTCCGCCAAAGCACCATCCTATCTTCCATAATTAATCTCTTGCCTCCCCCCCCCACCCACGAAATATTCAACCATTTTCCTTTCGTCTTCCGTAATAATAATTCCAAATATGACACAATTATTATTTTTTTTATATGGACAGACAGACAGACACAGACAGGCATATAGAGGGACAGAGAAGCAGACGGAGATAGGCAGACAAACAGGCAGGCAGACACACACAGGCAGACAGACGGAAGGACAGACAAGCAGACAGAGACAGGCAAACAGGCAGGCAGACACACACACAGGCAGACAAGCACACAGAGACACAGACAAACAGGCAGGCAGACAGAGACAAGCAGACAAAGACAAACACAAGCAGACAAACAGACAGGCAGACAGACAAGCACACAGACAGATAGACAAGCAGACAGACAGACAAACATAAGCAGACAAAGACAAACACAAGCAGACAGAGAGAGACAAGCAGACAGAGACAGACAGACAAACACAAGCAGACAGAGAGACGAGCAGACAGAACAGACAGACAGACAGACAAAGACAACAGATAGCCAAAATCGTACTCTCTCTCCCAAGTAAATACACGAAAAAAATATATATATAATTTGTTATTAAATTTCTAAAAAGATATCGAAAAATATTAATTAAAATGAAGGTACTTATAAATTAACAGGTAAATTAAGGTAGAAAGTATCCATAAGTCATTAGTGGATTTTAATTAACCTCGCTTGACCTTTGACCTCTGATGACCCTAATTAAAGGTAAGTAATGATGGCGGAAACAATGCACTATCGCTAATTACAGGTAGGCTATAATTAGGTGGATTTTTCCCTTTCTATTCTCACCTGGTCTAAAATTGTCACCACACCTTTCTTCATTCTCTCTCTCTCTCTCTCTCTCTCTCCTTCTTCCTATCCTCCATCCTTATTCTCACCCTCACTTCCTCCTTCCTTTTCCATCCTTCCTCTTCCTTCATTTTCCTTCCTTCCTTCATCTCTCTCCCTCCTCATCACCATCCTATCTTGCCGTCTCCTTCAAGCTTATTTCTCACTTCCTTTCTTCCTTCCTTCATCTTTCTTCCTCCTCCTTATGTCCCCTCTTCCTCTCCTTTCTTTCCTCTCACCCTTCCTTCCTTCCTTCCTCCTCTCCCCTCCTCTCTCTCTCTCTCTCTCTCTCCTTCGTTTTGATTTTTCCTCCCTCTCTTCCTTCCCACACTCAACCACACCCACATCCCACCCCACTACACCCACCCACACCCCACTACACCCACCCACACCCCAGCTACGCCCACCCACACCCCCGTACACCTATCCACACCCCCACTACACCCACCCACACCCCGCTACACCCACCCACACCCCACTACACCCGACGTGAGAGAGACAGGTGGTGTGTAGGGATAGAAGATCAGGAAATTAAGGGAGAAGGAGAGAGACAGTAAGGGAGAGTTTTTTCCTCCCTTCCTCCTCCCTTCCGTCCTCCTCCTCCTCCTGTTTCCTTCTTCCTTCATTCTCTCTCTCTCTCCTTCCTGTCTTTTCTTCCCTCCCTCCCTTCTTTACTCTCTCTCTCTCTCTCTCTAGCCTTCCCTCGTACCTCCCTTTACTCCTCCTACTCCTTCCTCCTCCTCCATTCAGTCTCTCTCTCTCTCCTCCACTCCTCTCCCCTAACACCTTTTCTTCACTTACTTATGCATTCAGTGTCTTCAATATTCCTCTTTCCCAATCCCTCCACCTTTCCCTCTTCCCTCCGTTATCTATCCATCTTCCCTCCTTTATCTATCCATCTTCCCTCCTTTATCTATCAATCTTCCCTCCTTTATCTATCAATATTCCTCCCTTTATCACCATCTTCCATCTTTCCTCCAATTCTTTATCAATTCTTTATCCTTCTCTCTCTCCCTTTACCATATTTCCTTCTCTTCACCTCTCTCTCTCTCTCTCTCTCTCTCTCTCTCTCTCCAATTTCCTCTTCCTCTTGTCCTCTTATGTATGTATGTATGTATGTAGGTATTAGTATGGTATGTGTATGTATGTATGTATGGTTTGCGTGTATGTATCCATGTATGTATGTATGTATGGTCTGCGTGTATGTATGCATGTATGAATGTATGTATGTATGTATGGTTTCTATGTATGTATCTACGTACGTATTTATGTATGTATGTATAGTTTATGTATGTATGTGTATGTATGTATGTATGTATGTATGTATGTATGTATGTACGGTTTGTGTGTGTGTGTGTGTGTGTACGTGTGTGTGTGTACGTGTGTGTGTGGTTTGC
The DNA here is from genome assembly GCF_032717465.1 of Coenobita brevimanus. NCBI lineage: Eukaryota > Metazoa > Arthropoda > Malacostraca > Decapoda > Coenobitidae > Coenobita > Coenobita brevimanus. Next base: position 42,188,867 of record NC_137025.1, on the reverse strand, counting down.
GTTTGTATGTGTGTATATGTGTACGTATATATGTATGTATGTGTATGTACGTATGTATGTATAAAGTACCGCTCGCAGTAATTACACAATAATCCCAGACTACACACTCATCATCATCATCATCATCATCATCACCACCACCACCACCACCACCACACGAACACAAAAAACTTCAATAGGTCATCGATGTGAAGTGGCTAATTACCTCATTAACTAAGCTCCCGGAAGCCCTATAATTACGGTCATTAAATGGAGGTATAATTAAGGCCTTTCAATCGGCGGTCACCCATTATTAGGTCATAAGCCATTGAAAAATCAGGGGTCACTTTCGCCTGGGTAATGGTGGGGTAATTAGGGGGTAATTAGGTGGGGTAATTAGGTGGGGTAATTAGGTGGGTGTAATTAGGTGGGGTAGTTTGGTGGGTTTAATTAGGTGGGGTAGTTTGGTGGGTGTAATTAGGGGTAGTGAGGTGGGGGTAATTAGGTGGGGTAATTAGATGGGTGTAATTAGGTGGTAGTTAGGTGGGGGTAATTAGGTGGGGCAATTAACAAGCTCATTAAAAGCATCTACAGGAGACTTAATTACCTTTCAACACACTAATTAGCGGGGTCATTAGCACGAGGGAATTACCGGTTAATGATCAATGCTTTGTGATATGGTATTGATTTGGCTTATAGTGCTCTCTCTCTCTCTCTCTCTCCACAAACACACACACACACACACATTCACCTCATGGCCAAAAAAAAATCAATTAGAAAGGAACTACGAGGCAACAGGCGAAGGATAGTACGCTAGGGACCCTTCCAGCACTCCCCCCCCCACACGAACCCTGGACACCCCTGAGTTAACGTTACGAAAGCCATATCGTACTGAAGGGGTTAAGGAAGTTCCCTGACACCTCTTCCTAAGCGATTTATTTTGCTTACTACACCTTACTGCTCTAACACCTTTTCCTAAGTGATTCTGTTTATTACACCTTACTGCCCTAACACCTTTTCCCACGTGATTTATTTTGCTTATTACACCTTACTGCCCTAGCATCTTTTCCTAAGTGATTTATTTTGCTTACTACACCTTACTGCCCTAACACCTTTACCTAAGCGATTTATTTTGACTACTACACTTTATTGCCCTAACACCTTTTCCTAAGATATTTATTTTGTTTAGCCTACTACACCTTACTGCCGTAACACCTTTTCCTGAGCGATTTATTTTGCTTATTACACCTGACTGCCCTCACACCTTTTCCTAAGTGATTTGTTTATTACACCATACTGTCCTAACACCTTTTCCTAAGCGATTTATTTTGTTTACTACACCTTACTGCCCTAACACATTTTCCTAAGCGATTTATTTGCTTATCACACCATACTTCCCTAACACCTTTCCCTAAGCGATTTATTTTGCTTATCACACCTTACTGCCCTAACATATTTTCCTAAGCGATTTTTTTGCTTACTACACCTTACTGCTCTAACACCTTTTGCTAAGCGATTTTTTTTTTTTTTTTACTACACCTTACTCTCCTAACACATTTTCCTAAGCGATTTATTTTGCTTCACAAACCTTACTGCCCTAACACCTTTTCCTAAGCGATTTATTTTGTTCATTAAACCTTACTGCCCTAACACCTTTCCTAAGCGATTTATTTTGTTTAATTCACGTTACTGCCCTAACACATTTTTCTAAGCGATTTATTTTGTTCGTTAAACCTTACTGCCGTAACACCATTTCCTATGCGATTTTTTTTTTTTTTGTTCACTAAACCTTACTGCCCTAACACCTTTTCCTAAGCGGTTTATTTTGCTTACTACACCTCACTGTTGTAACACCTTTTCCTAAGCGATCTATTTTGTTTATTACACCTTATACCCCTAACACCTTCTCCTAAGCGATTTATTTTGATTACTACGCCTTACTGCCATAACAACTTTTCCTAAGCGGTTTATAATATCGCCATACTCTGAATAAATAAAGTTAAAAATAAATGGATCTTAACCAGCCATATCCAAAAATATTAAATAAATAAATCGCTAAGGAAGAGGTGTTAGGGAGCGTTCTTACCGCCGAGAATATGGAACTAAGTAAAAAAAAAAAATATCGTTGGAAGACAGTAGGGATAAAATAATGGCGATATCGTAATGGAGCAAAAATAAATCGCTAAGGAAGAGGTGTTAGGGAGTAAAAAAATAAAACCAGAAATTTTTGATGGAAAAAAAAAAAAATGATGTTATTGAAGAAAAAGACGAAGAAAAAAAGAAAAGGGAAAAGAAAAAAGGAAATAAGGAAAAAAGAAAAAAGGAAAAAAAAATAAGGGCAAAAAAAGAAAAAGAAAAAGGAAAAGAAAAAAAAGAAAAAAGAAAAAAAAGGAAGAAAAAAAAAGGAAAAAAGGAAGAAAAAAAAGAAAAAGAAAAAAGGAAGAAAAAAGAAAAAAAGAAAAATAAAGAAAAAAAGAAAAATAAAGAAAAAAAACAAAAGGAAAACGAAAAAATGAAAAAAAAAAACAGCAATAATCCTGTCCTTTACTACTTTTATTCAGTTAATTACCCAAAACCTCAATATCCAGCCAGGGTCATTAGCGGTTAATTAGGGCAATTAGAGGAGGGTTATTATTGTGGTAAGGCCATTGAACAGTGTAATTACTAGGGCATTACAAAGATGTTCATTGGAGTCATTGTTTCTGTCTCTGTCTCTCTCTCTCTCTCTCTCTCTCTCTCTCAATGAAGACAAATGATGATGGAAAAAGAGTTGTGGTTGGATTCTCTCTCTCTCTCTCTCTCTCTCTCTCTCTCTCTCTCTCTCTCTCCATGAATAGTTAAATTATTATGGAAAACGAGAAAGATAGGTTTAATTTCTCTCTCTCTCTCTCTCTCTCTCTCTCTCTCATTCTCACACCCGATTGAATTCCGCATCAATATTTTACAACACGACCGCGAAAGAAAAAGAAATAATCCCGTTTTCTACACGCGAGAAAACTTTGGCTGGGAGACTCATGTATTTGTCCGATCTTTGTATGCAGCGCCTGACTCACTCACACTCTCTCTCTCTCTCTCTCTCTCTCTTTCTCTCTCTATTGGTCTAAAGTTGAGGGAGAAATATTGCTACTCTGAGGCTGAGAAATAGAGTTTCTGTCTATTTCTGTCTTTCTTTTCTTTTCAAACTTGAAAAATGGTGGTGGGGGTTGACTGTGGTTGGGAATGGTGGTAGTTGTGGTAGTTGTGGTGGTGGTGGTGGTACTGGCTGTGGGAATGAATGTTGGTAGTTGTGGTGATGGGTTGAGAAATATTCATAGTTGTGGTGATGGGTGGAAATGTTGGTAGTTGTGGTAATCGACGTTGAGATGGTGGTAGTTGTGGTGACTGGTTGAGAAATGGTGGTAGTTATGGTTGGCTGTGATGTTGGTAGTTGTGAAAATCAGTTGAAAAATGTTAGTAGTTGTCGTAATCGTAGTTGAGATGGTGGTAGTTGGGGTAGTGAGGGTGATTGGAGCGGTTCCTCCCCCTCTCTCTTTCTCCTCCCTCTCCCTCAATTCCCCTCCCTCCCCCTCCCCAATGTTCACCCTCCCCTGACTCCTTCCTCCCCTCCCCTCCCCTCTCTCCCTCATTTCTTCACCTTCCCTTCCTCCCTTCCCCTCTCTCTTCCCTCCACTCCCCTTCCCTCCCCTACTCCCCCTCCCCCTCACCCCCTCCCTGGCAATTGCAAGCACCATTTTCAATAATGGTGTCTATGTGGCATGATAGCGAGGGGAGGGGAGGGGAGGGGAGGGGAGGGAGAGGGGGAGGGGGACGGGAGGGGAGGGGAGGGGAGCAAAGGTGAGATAGAGAGGGAAATGGAAAGTGTAGGGGTGAGAGGCAGGGTTACGTGTGGAGGAGGAGGAGGAGGAGGAGAGAGTACGAAAGCAAAGTACATCGTAAATTACAAAGCACAGTACAAAGGAGAGAATGAGAGCACAAACAGTACAAAGAAAATTACACACGATGGTACATAGGAAAGAGTACCTGAACAAATAGTACTCTTAAGACTGCTTGTTTAGAGGAAGATGTGAATAAAGAGAAGTAAAGAAGGAAGAGGAAGGAAGAGGGATGGAGGAGAGAGGAGGGAGGGAAGAGAGGAAGGAAGGGGGGAAGGGAAAAGAGGAGGGATGGAGGGGGGGAGAGAGGTTAGAGGAAGGGAGATGGAAAGAAGAGAGGGAGGGAGAAAAGGAGGGAGAAGGGAGGGAAAGAGAAGTGGGATGGAGGGAAAGAGAAGTGGGATGGAGGGAAAAGAGGAGGGAAGAGGGCTGGAGAGAAGAGATGAAAGAAGGGAGATGGAGAGAGGAAGGGAGGGAGATGCAGAGATGAGAGGAAAGAAGGGAGAGGGAGAGAATAAAGGAGGGAGGAGGGTTGGAGAAAACAGGAGGGAGGAGGGATGGAGAAAACAGGAGGGAGGAGGGATGGAGAAAACAGGAGGAAGGAGGGATGGAGGGAAAAGAGGAGGAAGGAGGGATGGAGGGAAAAGAGGAGGGAGGACGGATGAAGAGGAAAGAGGAAGGAGGGAGAGGGAAAAGGAAGGAGGTGAAGGGGAAGGAGGGGGAAGAGGAAGGATGGAGGGGAAGAGGAAGGATGGAGGGGAAGAGGAAGGATGGAGGGAAAGAGAAATGGCGGACTGGGGGGTAAGTGGGGGCAGACTGGGGGGTAAGTGGGGGCAGACTGGGGGGGATAAGTGCGAGGCAGACTGGGGGGGTAAGTGGGGGCAGACTGGGGGGGGTAAATGGGGGCAGACTAGGGGGGGTAAGCAAGGGCAGACTGGGGGGTAAGCAAGGGCAGACTGGGGGGTAAGTGAGGCCAGACTGGGGGGGGTGAGGGCAGACTGGGGGGTAAGTGGGGGCAGATTGGGGGGGTAAGTGGGGGCAGACTGGGGGGGGGTAAGTGGGGGCAGACTGGGGGGGTAAGTGGGGGCAGACTGGGGGAGGTAAGTGGGGGCAGACTGGGGGGGGGTAAGTGGGGGCAGATTGGGGGGGTAAGTGGGGGCAGATTGGGGAGGTAAGTGGGGGCAGACTGGGGGGGGTAAGTGGGGGCAGACTGGGGGGGGGTAAGAGGGGGCAGACTGGGGTGGTAAGTGGGGGCAGACTGGGGGGGTAAGTGGGGGGCAGACTGGGGGGGGGGTAAATGGGGAGGCAGACTGGGGGGGGTAAGCGAGGGCAGACTGGGGGGGGTAAGCGAGGGCAGACTGGGGGGGGTAAGCGAGGGCAGACTGGGGGGTAAGCGAGGGCAGACTGGGGGGTAAGTGGGGGCAGACTGGGGAGGGGTAAGTGGGGGCAGACTGGGGAGGGGTAAGTGGGGGCAGACTGGGGAGGGGTAAGTGGGGGCAGACTGGGGAGGGGTAAGTGGGGGCAGACTGGGGGGGCAGACTGGGGGGGTAAGTGGGGGCAGACTGGGGGGGTAAGTGGGGGCAGACTGGGGGGGTAAGTGAGGGCAGACGGGGGGGGTAAGTGGGGGCAGACGGGGGGGTAAGTGGGGGATAGACGGGGGGGTAAGAACAACCATTTTCTCTACGTCTGAAGGAAATTGACAAAGAACAAAACATTTTGAAAAACCCTATCTCTATCAATGAGTGTTTCAGATAGTTTCGATTTTTCCGTTTTGTATTGGTCAAAATAACTTGCTTCTATATACACACGTGGTCTCTCTCCCCCCCCCCTCTCTCTCTCTCTCAAAACGGAATTAGAGATAAAATACGATAAATGAAACGAATTTTGTGATATGTGTTAACGGTTAAAGGTTCAAATAATCTCCATAAACGACCAATACATAAATAATAAAATAAATGGACAATAATAATGGCTACTCTACTTCACATAATTATCCAGGTAATTATCATCAAGGTATAAATGCGATAATTAATTTAGGAAGGTACGTGTTAATTACCCCAAATGACGCTCTCACTACCCAAATCAAAATGGCTGACCTTGGTGGACGCGCCGAGAGGAAGCAGGGCACTCCTTATCACTTACTTCTTCGTTTTATCTCGTCCTTATCTCCTCCACACCTCCAGACGCACTCCCGCACCAGGTCACCGTTATTTCCAGTCGCTTAAGTGGTGGAGGGCACGCAGAAGCACACGCAAACACGCAAAAATCACACACAAAACGCAAAATCACCTCCCCCTTCGGTGTCTCCGGGAGCAAGAGAGGCTGGCTGCTGGGGCGAGAGGAAGTTGGACGGAGCAGGCGTACCAACCCTCCCAGATCACGTAACTCCCTCCTAAACATTTCAAACTCAATTATTCAAACTCCTAGGCAATTTCTAAGCACATCGGGTTTAATTACAAATATTTCTAAGATGTTTTCCATACCTAGAAAGCGAAACTCCTAAAAATAGAGGTAGAAAATAATAATACTCGATTTGAAAGTGCATCGAATACGTTGGTAACCTTGACACGCGGCCATCAGTGACGCAGCAACCCGCCTTATGATGCCAGGGATTCTGTTTTAAAAATACATCGTTAATTTGAATATTTGAGTCGAATTTTATACATTACTTGTGTACATACGTTACATTATTTTACAAGGCCTTTATTGCATCAGTAAGTTTGTTTGGAATAATGGTGTAAGAGAGGTTTTAAAACGTGTATATAATTAGACTAGGCAACCGTACTCCTCTCTCTCTCTCTCTCTCTCTCTCTCTCTCTCTCAGCAATTACACCTTCTGGAAAAATATTATATACATGCTTAGTGGTGTGATAACGATAATGACAAATAACGATAAGCGAATTATAATTACATCCAATTCATCTTATTTCTTTATTCTTAGTACAAAAAAATAAATAACTGACCAGGAGGGAAATGAGGACAGGGAGGGAAATGAGAGTTGAGGAAGTGAACGATAAATGGAGAGAAGTGAACGATGGAAGGGAGAAGGGAGGAAAGAGGGAGAGAGAAGGGAGGAAAGAGGGAGAGAGAAGGGAGGAAAGAGGGAGAGAGAAGGGAGGAAAGAGGGAGAGAGAAAGGAGGAAAGATGAAGAGAGAAGGGAGGAAAGATGAAGGGAGGAAAGATGAAGAGAGAAGGGAGGAAAGATGAAGAGAGAAGGGAGGAAAGATGAAGAGAGAAGGGAGGAAAGAGGGAGAGAGAAGGAAGGAAAGGAGAGAGAAGGGAGAGAAAGGAGAGATTTTGGGAGGGAGGTGAGGGAAAACTAAGGGGGAAGGGAGGAGGACTGAGGGAAAGAAGGGAGAAGGAGGGAGAGAGAAGTGGAATGTGTGGAGAGGGAGGGAGACTGAAGGGAGGGAGACTGAAAGGAGGAAAGGGAGAAGGAGGAGGAGGAGAACGAGAGAGAGAGAGAGAGAGAGAGAGAGAGGAGAAAAAATAGGGATGGGTGATGGAGAATTAATTGAATGGAGAGAAAGAAACGGGAGAGAGGTAAAAATAGGAGAGAGGGAGGGAGGGAGGGAAAAAAGGAAGAGAGGGAGGAGAGAGGAGAGGGAGGAAAGAAGAGGGAAGGAAAGGGATGTGCAGGAGAGGAGGAATGCGCTCTCGCTCTCTCTCTTACCAACACAAAGCATACCCTAGAACCATTACTTAAAATTCTACCAACATTACACACACCCCTGCCAACCTCTACCAACACCCCTGCCAACACAAACCAAGCCCTGCCAACACCATATCCTCCCTACGCCCTTCCCTACCCCTGTCATCCCCTGCCAACCCCAATTTCAAACTTACCCTTCTTTGCCAACCTTGCCAATCCCTCTCTGACTACCATGAATTCTACCCTTGCCAACACCCCTACCACCCTTACCAATCCCTGCCAACACTTCTACCAACCTTACCAACCCCTCAAATTCTTACCTAAACCCTACCATCATCAATCCTATCATTACCAACCCCTGCCACCCTTACCAACACCCAGCCAACACCTCTCAAATTCTTACCTAAACCCTGCCATCATCAGTCCTATCATTACCAACTCCTGCCACCCCTGCCAACACCCCTACCACCCTAACCAACCCCTGCCAACACCCCTCAAATTCTTACCTAAACCCTACCATCATCAATCCTATCATTACCAACCCCTGCCACCCTTACCAATCCCTGCCAACACCCTGCCAACACCTCGACTATCACGTAAGACTGTAAAGGTGACAAATTGGGCCGTTTGCTTTGTCGCCTTGTCTTGTCCTTCCTTCTCTCCCCTCAGTCAATACTCTCTCTCTCTCTCTCTCTCTCTCTCTCTCTTCTTTTTTCCCTTTTTCTCCCTTCTCTTGCCCTTTCTTCCTAAATCCTCACCGTCCTCCCTCCTCTCTTCCTTCTCTCTCTCTTATCCCTCCTTCATATATTTCCCTCCTCCCCCTCCCTCATTCTCTCTCCCTTTCTCCTCTTTTCCTCCTTCCTCTCCTATCCCTCCTCTTCCTCCTTCCTTCCTCCTCTCTCCTTCCTTCCCTCCCTCCCTCCTTAATCTTCTTATATGCATATTTCCATCCTCCATATTGTGAGCAGGCCGGAATTCTTGTATTGCTCTCTCTCTCTCTCTCTCTCTCTCTCTCTCTCTCATATTTTTATTTATATTAAGGTCATTCTCTCTCTCTCTCTCTCTCTCTCTCATTTTTATTTATATTAAGGTCACTCTCTCTCTCTCATATTTTTATTTATTCATATTAAGGTCATTCTCTCATTTTTATTTATATTATGGTCACTCTCTCTCTCTCTCTCTCTCTCTCTCTCATTATTTATTCATATTAAGGTCATTCTCTCTCTCTCTCTCTCATTATTTATTCATATTAAGGTCATTCTCTCTCTCTCTCTCTCTCTCTCTCTCTCTCTCTCATTATTTATTCATATTAAGGTCATTCTCTCTCTCTCTCTCTCATTATTTATTCATATTAAGGTCATTCTCTCTCTCTCTCTCTCTCTCTCATTTTTATTTATTCATATTAAGGTCATTCTCTCTCTCTCTCTCTCTCTCTCTCTCTCTCTCTCTCATTATTTATTCATATTAAGGTCATTCTCTCTCTCATTTTCATTTATTTCCTATTTATATGTATTTAAAGTCATTCTCTCTCTCTTTCTCTCTCTCTCTCTCTCTCTCTCTCTCTCTCTCTCTCTCTCTCTCTGACCTTCAGAGCTCCTGGGAAGGGAACAGGAGGGAAGTGGAGGGACCCTGGAGGAAAGTGGAGGAAACTTGGAGGGAAGTGGAGGGAACTGGAGAGAACCTGGAGGAAATTGAAGGGAAACGGAGGGATCTTGGAGGAAGGTGGAGGGAAGTGGAGGGAACCTGGAGGGAAGTGAAGGAAACCTAGAAGGAATTGGAGGAAACATGGAGGGATGTGGAGGGAACCTGGAGGGAAGTGGAGGGAACCTGGAGGGAAGTGGAGGGAACCTGGAAGGAAGTGGAGGGAACCTGGTAGGAAGTGGAGGGAACCTGGTAGGAAGTGGAGGAAACCTGGAGGGAAGTGGAGGGAATCTGGAGGGAAGTGGAGGAAAATTAGCTTACAATCCACCTCCCCTCCTCTCTCTTTCTCTCTCCAGAAGACCTCCAAAATTAGCTTACAATCCCCCCCCCTCTCTCCCTCCCTCCCTCTCTCTCTCTCTCTCTCTCTCTCTCTCTCTCTCTCTCCAGAAAGACCCCATTAAAATTAGCTTACGATTCCTTTCTTCAGCTCTCTCTCTCTCTCTCTCTCTCTCTCTCTCTCTCTACGATACTAAACGATAATTCCACATCGTTTTCCCCCTGCTTACGATACCCAGTACCACTTTACGTTAGTCGGATCGCGAACAACACTTATCTCCGCTTTTACGATACCACCACAATACCCTCTACGATACCCCGATTTGCGATGGAGCTGTGACCTGACTAACGATACCCAGGCGCCATCGTATCTCATTTTACGATACCTGGACTGAAATATTTTACGTATTACTCCATTTTACGATATTTACGATATTTTTCAGTATTATATCTACGTTACAATGACCTCTACGATACCCCCATGCTTCTAATTATGCCCTACGATAGCTCAATACGTTACAATATCCCCCCATTGCGTAGTCTTGCCTCGCGATACTCATCATTACGATATTCTCCCACAATACATTTTTACGATACCAAACTATCGTAGCGCTTTACTTACGATACCTCAATGAGAGAGAGAGAGAGAGAGAGAGAGAGAGAGAGAGAGAGAGAGGTGACGGAGTGGGAGAAAACATGAAAGGAAATAAAACGCGAGAGAGAGAGAGAGAGAGAGAGAGAGAGAGAGAGAGAGAGAGAGAGAGAGAGAGAAATCTTTTTTTTTCACAGGCCACATAATTATACAAGGACATATATATTACAGGCAGTATTTTTTTTTTTTTTACTCCCTAACACCTCTTCCTTAGCGATTTATTTAGAACTTTACTCTTCAATATCCTCCTGTGTTACTAATGCATTCGTGTTGATAATAAAACGAAATAAATAACAACGAAAAAATACGCAGGAAAATATTCAGCTCCGATACCGAAAATAAATCGCTGAGAGCACGGTGTTAGGGAGCTAGATTGATAATGACGGAAAAATCAAAATCTACCGAACGTTTCTGCCTGTCTGCTTCATGACAGTTTTCCTCCTCCTCCTTCCTTCCTTCCTTCCTGCTTCTCTCTAACTCCTCCCTCGTTCTCCTCCTTCCCATCTCCTTTCCTCCCTCCTACCTCCCTTCCTGTCTCTCCCTTCTCCCTCCTCCTCCTCCTTCCTATCTCCTTTCCTCCCTCCTACCTCCCTTTCTTTCTCTCCCTTCTCCCTCCTCCTTCCTTTCCCTACCTCCTCCCTCCTCTTCCTTCCTACCTCCTTTCCTTCCTCCATTTCCTCCCTCCTTCCCCCCCTCGTCTTCCAATCACTCCTTCCTCTGCCTCACTCATGCCTCCCTCCCCCTCTCCCTGCCTTACCCTTCCTCGTCCTGCCTCACCCTACCTCACCTCTGCCTCACCCTACCTCTCCCTTGCCTTACCCTACCTCTCCCTGCCTCTCCCTTCCTCACCCTGCCTCTCCCTTCCTCACCCTACCATCTCCCTACCTCACTCTGTCTCTCCTCGCCTCACCCTGCTTCTCCCTGCCTCACCCTACCTCTCCCTGCTACACCCCACCTCTCCCTGCCACAACCTACCTTTCCCCTACCTCTCCCTGCCACAACCTACCTTTCCCCTACCTCTCCCTGCCTCACCCTACCTCTCCCCAGCCTCAACCTACCTCTCCCTGCCTCACCCTGTCTCTCCTTGCCTCTCCCTGCCTCACCCTACCTCTCCCTGTTACATCCCACCTCTCCCTGCCACACCCTACCTCTCCCTGCCTCACCCTACATTCCCCTACCTCTCCCTGCTTCACCCTACCTCCTCCTGCCTCTCCCTGTCTCACCCTACCTCTCCTCGCCTCTCCTTGCCTCTCCCTGCCTCACCCTACCTCTCCCTGTTACATCCCACCTCTCCCTGCCACACCCTACCTCTCCCCTGCCTTACCCTACCTCTCCCTACCTCACTCTGCCTCTCCGTACCTCACCCTGCCTCTCCCTACCATCTCCCTGCCTCACCCTACCTCTCCTTGCCTCTCTCTACCTCTCCCTGCCTCACCCTACCTCTCCCTGAATAACCCAACCTCTCCCTGCCTCATCCTACCTCTCCCTGCCTCACCCTGCCTTCCCAGTCCCTATCAACCATCTGGTGTGGATCTCACTCTTTGATCGAGGCAC
>NC_137025.1:42157180-42169680 GCF_032717465.1 Coenobita brevimanus | reverse complement strand
CCCAGCCCCCCACCAAGGCCTCACACTCAGGGACACACTGCACATCCACCTAATCATTGTCATTTCTGTACGTTTGAGCCTGCGAATATCCTCCTCCTTTACTGCCCAGGTCTCCCTACCATACAGCATTACACTCCTAACACATGCCGCAAAAAATTTCCTTAATACGGATCGAAAGAAAAATCCAAAATCAAAATAACAAAACTTGATATATTAAAAAATGAGACGAAGAAATATGATACGAGGGAAGCAGAAGCGATAGATAAAAAAAAATATTTATATTAATAGATGTGACGAAATACAAAATATATATAAAACAAAAAATAATCAGATCAGTTTTTCTATCCTTCATATTACACTAAAAAAAAAAAATTATATATATATATACATACCACACACCTGCCATTTTCGTGACGTCATCAACTTACCTGGAGAGAGAGAAGGATAATTAGTGGTGGGCAGGTAGACCAGGTAAATAGGGAATGATATTAATTAAGGCTAGGTGTGTGTGTGTGTGTGTGTGTGTGTGTGTGTGTGTGTGTGTGTGTGTGTGTGTGTGTGTGTGTGTGTGACATTAGGTTACATACACAATTGATGAGAGTATTAATAGATATTCTACTTATTACTGTTGTTACTGATACTGATATTATTATTATTACTATTATTATTATTATTAATATTTTTATCACTATTATTATTCTATCTATCTATCTATTGCCAGACGCCTCAATCCCGTTTGGGGTGGCCACAAACAAATCGCCTCCAAGTCGCCCTGTCCCCCGCCATTTCACTGCCCTGCTCCCAACTCACACCCCCCTCTCTCATATACCTCTCCACCCCATCCCTCCATCTCATCCTCGGCCTCCCCCTCCCTCTTCCCCCCTCCACCTCACTCATATACACTCTCTTCGTCAGTCTTTCACCCTCCATCCTCTCCACATGGCCAAACCACCTCAGTGTGTTCCTCATAACGCTTCCTATCACATCCACATCCACACCACAACGCTCCTTTATATCCTCATTCGTCAGCCTGTCTCTCCACGTGACTCCACAGGCTCCTCTTAAATAACTCATTTCCACTGCTCTCACTCTTGACTTGTGTCCTTCCAACAATGTCCAAGCTTCACTTCCGTACGTTAGAGTTGGTATCACAATACTGTCATGTAGTAACTTTTTCACTTCCATGCTCACTTCCCTGTTTCTTATCACTGCTTTCAAGGAACCAGCAACCTTTCTTCCCTGCTGTACCCTTTCAAGCACTTCACCCTCCAAACCTCCATCCTTACTCATCACACTACCCAAATACTTAAACGTACTCACATTTTCCAATTCCTCACCATCCAACCTCGCTGTACATTCACTAACTTCACCTCTCTCAAAGACCATCACTTTACTCTTCCCTACATTCACCTTTAGGTTCCGTTTCTTACACACACTCTCAAACTCATCCACCAAGCCTTGCAGCTCCCCTTCGTCTTCACTCAACAACACAGTATCATCTGCAAACAACAGTACAGGGAGTTTCCAAACACTATCCTCTCTCACCAGGGCCACTCCAACATCCACTACCCTACCTTGTACCTCTTTTATTACCCCATCCATGTACAGATTGAACAACCATGGAGACATGACACATCCCTGTTTCAAACCAACTTTCAAAGAGAAAAATTCACTTAGTTCACCATCCACACGCACTGCAGCCTTCGCACCATCGTACATACTCTTCACAGCATTCAACAACTTCCCATCTACTCCATATATTCTTAATACTTTCCACAATCCTTGTCTATCCACCCTGTCATATGCTTTCTCCAAATCCATGAAAGCCGCATACAACTTCTTTCCCTTCTCTAGAAACTTTTCAACTAAAGATCTAAGAATGAATATCTGATCTACACAACCTCTTCCCTTCCTAAAGCCTCCCTGTTCTTCTCCAACTAATTTCTCTGTTCTTTCTCTAACTCTGTCTATAAGTATCCTACCATACACTTTTCCTATTATACTAAGAAGACAAATGCCCCTATGATTACCACACACTTCTTTTTCCCCTTTTCCATTGTACATGGGAATAATTATACCTGACTTCAAATCCTCCGGGACTCTACCTTCCTCCCAGGTCAATCTGCACATCTTCCACATCCATTCTACTACTATCTCTCCCCCATGCTTCAGCATTTCACCACACACTCCATCAATTCCTGGGGCTTTCCCCGATTTAACTTTCTTCATTGCTTATTATTAATATTTTTATCACTATTATTATTATTATTATCATTATTATTACTGTTGTTATTGTTGTAGCTGTTGGTAATAAATATCGAGCTATATGGAAAATCTGAAAAGAATTAAAGTAAATAAATAAATAAATAAAATCTCTGTTCAACACAACGATAATTGTGTCTTAAATGAATTACTTAAGGAACTGATAAAAGATAAAGCCGATTAGACTGATTACTTACACACACACACACACACACACACACACACACACACACACACACATTCAGACATACTCACATACTCGTACATACATAAACACACACACACACACATACACATTCAAACACTCACATACTCGTACACACACACACACACACACACACACACATACACATTCAAACACATACTCGTACACACACACACACACACACACACACACACACACACACACACACACACACACAAACACACACACACCACCACTACCACCACCATCACCACAACTACCACATTTGCCACACACTCCCCTACACCACACAAATAGCCACCGGTAATACTGAAATTGATTATGTGTCAGTTTGTTAGTCTGTCAGCCTGTCTGACAGGGAGGGGAGGGGAGGGGAGAGGGAAGAAAGGGGGGAACGGAAGGGGAGGGGAGGGGAGGGGAGGGGAGAGGGAAGAAAGGGGGGAACGGAAGGGGAGGGGAGGGGAGGGGAGGGGAGAGGGAAGAAAGGGGGGAACGGAAGGGGAGGGGAGTGAGAACAAGAGGGATGATGGAAGGGGTAGGAGAGAGGAAAGAAGGGAAAAATAACAAGAGGGGAGGGAAGAGGGGGGAGGGGAGGGGAGGGGAGAATAGAGGAGGAGGAGAGGAAAGAGGAGAGACAGAAGAGGGGACGGAGGGAGGGAAGAGAGGGGAGGAAACAGGAGGGGAAGGGTGGGGGACGATGGGAAAGGGGAGGAGAGGAAGAAAAGAGGAGGGGAGGGAAGCGCATGGGGGAGGAAGGATGGAAAGGAGAGAGAGAGAGAGAGAGAGAGAGAGAGAGAGAGAGAATTTCATTATATAGTCTTATGTATCTATCATCATCATCATCACCATCATCATCATCATTACTATCATCATCATCACCATCATCATCATCATCACCATCATCATCATCATTACTATCATCATCATCATCATCATCACCATCATCATCATCATTACCATCATCATCATCATCATCATCATCATCATTACTATCATCATCATCATCATCATTATTATTACTATCATCATCATCATCATCACAATTTCTTTCATAATTATCATCACTATTTTAAACTGAGCTTTCAAGTATTTCAATGGTGTGTGTGTGTGTGTGTGTGTGTGTGTGTGTGTGTGTGTGTGTGTGTGTGTGTGTGTGTGTGTGTGTGTGTGTGTGTGTGTGTGTGTGTGTGTGTGTGTGTGTGTGGAGAGAGAGACCCCACAATACACCGCCAGGCCATCAGCTAATCACACACACACACACACACACACACACACACAATTACCTGTGTGTGTGTGTGTGTGTGTGTGTGTGTGTGTGTGTGTGTGTGTGTGTGTGTGTCTCTCTCTCTCTCTCTCTCTAGCCAACAGATCAAACACTGGGTTGCACAGATTCCACTATCAGTCTATCGATCTATCTATCTATCTATCTATCCAAGTCTCAAACTATCTATCAATCCATATCTACCCCCTATCTATCTATCTATCCAGGTCTCAATCCATCTATCTACCTCCTTCCTATCTATCTATCTATCCAGGTCTCTATCTACCTATTCATCTATCTATCTATCTGACTTCAACAGGCCTTTCCTTACATATCTATCAACCACTTTTGGAGTTTATCTATCTACATCTATCGCCAATTCTTCCTCAGTCTGTTAACAGGCCTAAAAGGACGTCATTGTATCTACTTTTCATCTATCTATCTATCTATCTATCTATGGTATTTTTTTATCTATCAAATTCGCTATCAATTATCTATCAAACTCTCACTACTGTCGATGTTTACTTTTTATCTATTTACTACTTAAATACAAACCTATCTATCTCTTTATCTATCTATCTATCCAACTACCTGTCTATCTATCTATCCACCTCTATTTACCTGCCTACCTATCTATCTATCTACCTGCCTACCTATCTATCTATCTACCTGCCTACCTATCTATCTATCTACCTGCCTACCTATCTATCTATCTACCTGTCTATCTACCTGACAGCCGCCTTTCAGTCCTCAATGATAGGTATCCGATCCTCAAACAGCACACTGATTACTCCTCTCTCTCTCTCTCTCTCTCTCTCTCTCTCTCACATCCCAGCCTTTCATTCTCTCTCTCTCTCTCTCTCTCTCACCTTCAGTCTATCACATATTCTCTTATTCTCTAAATTTCCTCCCTTCCTACCTTCAGTTTCTCTCTCTCTCTCTCTCTCTCTCTCTCTCATTTTCGTGCCCATTAAACTTACCCTTTCTCCTCTTCTCATCACTACTACTACTACTACCAACACTACCAATACTACCACTACTACTACCTCTACCACTGACACTACCAGCATCACCACCATAACTACCATCACTACGACCACCACTACCATCATCACTACCACTACTACCACTATCACTGTCGACCAACATTACTACTACTACTACTACTACTACCACCACACACACACACACACACACACACACACCTTTTGATTCTCACCAGGTATACAGGCAGAGAGAGAGAGAGAGAATGAAACAGGAATGAAAGGCTGGGATGAATGAGAGAGAGAGGGGGAGAGAGAGAGAGAGAGAGAGAGAGAGAGAGAGAGACTGACAACGCCCATTTTGTATTGCATAAAATTGCTTGCAATAATACAGGAGGAGGAGGAGGAGGAGGATCAAGGAAATAATGGGAGGGAAAGGAAAAGGAGAGAAGGTAGGGAGGGGAAGAGGAGAAAGGGGATTTAAAGAGGAGGAGAAAGAGGAATTAGAGAGGAGGAAGAGGAGTTAGAGAAGAGGAAGAGGAGTTAGAGAGGAGGAAGAGGGGTTAGGGAGGAGAATGGAGGGAGGGATGTTGGGAGAGTGAGGAAAAGTGAGAGGAAAGGAAGAGATGAAGAGGGGAGGAAAGGAGGAGGGGGAAAAGGAAGAGAGGGGAGATGAGAGGGGGAGGGGAAGAAGAGGAGGGGGAGGGGGGAGGAAGGAGAAAGAGGGGAGGAAAGAGAGAGGAAATTTGGAGGGAAAAATGAGGGGAAGGAGGAGCAAAAGAGGAGGGGGAGAGAGAGAGAGAGAGAGAGAGAGTTGAAGAAAAGAGGAAAATAAAAATAATAAAAAAACTAACTAACGAAGAATGACAAAAAAATATCAGTAAAAAGAGGACAAAAAAAACAGGAAAAAAAAGAACCCAAGTAAAGAGAAAAGAGAAATAAGAAAAATGAGGAAAAGAGAGAAAGGAAGAGAGACAAAGGGAAGAGGAGGAGGATAAAGAGAGAGAGAGAGAGAGAGAGAGAGAGAGAGAGATGAAAGAGAGATGAAAGAGAAATGAAAGGAGAGAGAGAGAGGATCCGGAATTCACTGAGAACTTTTGGCGATACCGTGTGGCCAAACAGACAAACACAAACACACACAGGTGAAAGCAATACCCTCCTCCATCGTGTGTGGCGGAGGTAATAAAACACACACACACACACACACACACACACACACACACACACACAGAAAACGGGTAATTGGAGGGCAGACTGGGAAAAATTTGCGAATATTTGAAGTAATTTTAGAGTGGAAAAAAATTATAGGTTTGGCAGTAGTATTTTATGTAATCTGGGTGCTTGCTTATTTCATTGCCCCACCCACACCCCCACCCCCACCCACACCCACACCCCCACCCACACCCTTACTCACAAACCCCACCACACCCCCACCCCCACCCTTACTCACAAACCCCACCACACCCCCACCCCCACCCTTACTCCCATCCCACCCCCACCGAACTAAAACTACCCCACCCACCACACCCTTCCTCACACCCCTATCCAATCTCACCCTCACTCTCACTCCACCCTACCCCACCCCCACCATTACTCACACCCCCCTCACACACACCCTCACCCTTACTCTCACTCCACCCTACCCCACCCATACCCTTATTCTCACCCTCATCCAACTCCACCCTCACCCTGACTCTCACTCTCACTCCACCCTACCCTCACCCTCACCCTATCCCACGCACACCCACACTCAATAAAACTCTGTCATTCCCACCCACTGTCAACCCACCCACACACCCTCACGAAGTTTCATTCCACCCTCTTCCACACCCTCACTCTCACCGGCCCTCCACCCTAACACCCACTCCCACCTCACCCTCACCAAAATTCTCTCTCTCTCTCTCTCTCACACACACACACACACACACACACACAAAACTTCACCTGAAAATACACACCCTTTACAACTGTCCCCCTTTCTCTCTCTCTCTCTCTCTCTCTCTCTCTCTCTCTCTCAGGGGGTGTGAGAGAGTGCCTGACAGTGCCAAATGATGCCAATTAGTGCCAGGCTCTCTGTAATTAACCCATCATCTTCTGTTTTGAGAGAGAGAGAGAGAGAGAGAGAGAGAGAGAGAGAGAGAGAGAGAGAGAGAGAGAGAGAGAGAAATATGCGTTTGTCTTGGTTTTTATTTTTCTACTGAGCACACACACACACACACACACACACACACACACACACACACACACACACACACACACACACATTCCCTCCCTCCCCCTCTCTCTCTCTCTCTCTCTTTCTCATAAATCCCCACATCTCCATAAATTCTCACGCATTCTCACCCCCAACGCACACACACACACACACACACACACACACACACACACACACACACACACACACACACACACACGTCCACATAAATCATTTCTCCTCCACTCACCACATTCCACCACATCCACACTCCCACCCACTCACCCACCCAAACCCCCACCTCCACTTCCCCACCCTACCCACCCAAATTTCCACCTCCATTCCCCCACTCCACCTTCTACACCCACCCACACCCCCACCTCCACTCCCCTCTCTCACTTCTACCCCCACATCCACCCACCCCTCCCTCCCACTTCTACCCCCACATCCACCCACCCTCCTCCCCCACCCACCCACACCCTCACCTCCACTCCCCCCTCTCACTTCTACCCCCATCTCCACCCACCCTCCTCCACCCATCCCCACCCACTACACCCACCCACACACCCACCCCCACTCTCCCCTCTCACATCTACCCCCACCTCCACCCACCCTCCTTCCCCACCCACCCCACCCTCTCACTTCTACCCCCACTTCCACCCACCCTCCTTCCCCACTCCCCACCTTCTCACTTCCACCCACCCTCCTCCCCCACCCACCCCACCCTCACTTCCACCCCACCCCCTCCCACCCAGCCAAGAATTACCATAATGGAGAGAGCGAGGCACATTAGGAGGGAGAAGAGTATTATTACACCACAGTCGCTGCAGGAAGTCACCCCCCCACCCACACCCCCACCCACCCACACCCACACCCCCACCCTCTCTAAATTTCGGTCATGTTTTGTTTCATTTCACTTTATCATCATCATCACCATCACCACCAACATCAACATCATCAGCATCATCACCATCATCACCACCACCACCACCACCACCATCATCATCATCACCACCACCACCACCATCATAATCACCACCACCACCATCACCACCATCATCACCACCACCACCATCATCATCATAATCATCACCACCACCACCACCACGACCACCATCATCATCACCACCACCACCATCATAATCACCACCACCACCACCACCATCATCATCATCATCACCACCACCACCACCACCACCACCACCACCATCATCACCACCACCACCATCACCACCACCATCATCATCATCATCATCATCACCACCACCACCATCATCATCACCACCACCACCACCACCACCATCATCATCATCATTATCCGGCCTCTCTCATGGTAAGGCCTTGTCAGTCTGTCCCTCATTAACAGGAAAAGGTAGACCGACTTGAACTAAAGGGGTTAGGACGCAGTGCTGCCTCAATAAATACCCTCTTAGTTAAAACGTCGTAAGTTAAGATGGTATTCTGAGAGAGAGAGAGAGAGAGAGAGAGAGAGAGAGAGAGAGTTACACAAAGGAACACTTCATCATATTTCACCTGACCTCCACCTGCTGTCTTACCTGCTCTCTCTCTCTCTCTCTCAGCAGCCCGTCTCTCCTTCCTCCTCTCTTCCATTTCCCTTCCTTTCCCTTCTTACGTTTTCCCTTTCCCTTCCACCTCTCTCTCTCTCTCTCTCCCTCTCTCTCTCTCACTCACTTTCCTATAAAATATCCACGCCAGTTTTTCTATATGTTCTTTCTTACTTTTTCCTGCCGGGTTGCGCGGAGGGATTGGAGGGCGGGGGAGAGCCTTTTTCTTTGTTATCCTTGTCTTATTCTAGTAGTTCAGTTACTCTTCTAGGAGCTGCCTAGCATGGACCGAGAGAGAGAGAGAGAGAGAGAGAGAGAGAGAGAGAGAGAGAGAGAGAGAGAGAGAGAGGATGGAAAGAGGGGAGAAAGGGAGACATATATTGGACGGAGGGGAGGGGAGGGGAGGGGAGGGGGGGAGGGGGAGGGGGATTACAGGGGTGAGTGGGTCTATCTGATTGGCACCTGATGGGATTAATTGACAAGAGGGGGAGTGGGGGGTGATTAACGGGGAGGGGAGGGGAGGGGGAGAAAGAGAAGGGAAATGATGGAATGGGTGGTTAAAGGGGAGGAAGAGAAGGGGAGGAAGGGGAGGAAGAGAAGGGGAGGAAGAGAAGGGGAGGGAGGGGAGGAAGAGAAGAAGAGGGAGGGGAGGAAGAAGAGGGAGGGGAGGAAGAAGAGGGAGGGGAGGAAGAGAAAGGGGGGGGAGGAAAGACGAGAGAGGGAGGGAAGGGAAGAAAAGGGGAGGGAAGGAAGGAAGGAAGGGGAGGGAAGGAAGGAAGAGAAGGGAAGGGGTGAGGGGTGAAAAAGAAAGGTGAATGGAGGAGGGAGGGAGGGAGGGGAAGGGGAGGAAGGAGGGGTTTGTATAGAGGTAGGGGGAGAAAAAGGGTAGGAGGGGGAGATGAGAATTGGAGAGAGTCGTGAGAGGGAGGGAGAAGGGGAAGAGAGGGGAAGAAGGGAGGGAGGGGAGGAAGGGGGAGAAGAGGTTGGAGGAGGAGGGGGAAGGGAAGAAGAGGAGGGAGGCGGTAAGAGGAAGAGTGGGTTGGGGAAGGGAGAAAGGGGAGATAGGAGAAGGGGGGAGGGAGGGGGAGGAATGGAGAGGGGGGAGGGGTGGAGAGGAAGAGAGGGGGAGGAGGTAGAGGAGGGGGGAAGAGAATAGAGGGGAAGTAAGAGAGTACAGGGGGGAGGGGAGTAGGGAAGGGGAAGAGAGAGAGAGAGAGAGAGAGAGAGAAGGAGCCAAATTCCGATAATGACCAAGGAGAATTATTTTCATCGCTACAAAGGTTATAATAATAATAATAATAATAATAATAATGATAATAATAATAATAATAATAGTAATAATAATAATAATAATAATAATTCATCAACATCGTATTTCTCTTTCTCTCTCTGTCTCTGTCTCTCTCTCTCTTTCTCTCTCTCCTCACACACACACAGGTAACAAAGCAAACATCATTAACCTGCCAACCTCTCTAATTACCCACTAACCCACCTGAGAGAGAGAGAGAGAGAGAGAGAGAGAGAGAGAGAGAGAGAGAGAGAGGCGCCTTCACGTGGTGGCACTGATATAACTGAGTGGTGGAGCCGCCTGGTTATACAAACGTCCCTCAACTCCCTCCCTATCCCCCGAAAGGGGGAGAGGGGTAATCTACTACTACTACTACTACCACCACCACTACTATTACTACCACCCAGGAACCTACCTTTCCCTACCATAATAGATACCTTAATTAGCTACCTGAGATGTTACCTGGCCAGAAAACGGAAGTATTGCTTTCTCACACACGTCTGCCATCTCTCTCTCTCTCTCTCTCTCTCTCTCTGTCTCTCTCTCTGTCTCTCTCTCTCTCTCTCTCTCTCTCTCTCATTTCTTTCTTCTTCCACTCCCCTAAATCATCCGTCCACATCCCCCCCTTCTCTCTCTCTCTCTCTCAACTTCCTTTCCCACACCCACACACTCTCTCGGAATCCTAAGCAACTCTCACTCACATCCAGAATTTAGTGAGAGAGAGAGAGAGAGAGAGAGAGAGAGAGAAAGAGAGAGAAACTATCACCTACTGTTTCCCGTAACTTAAATGATATGGTATGTCTATCTATCTATCTATCTATCTATCTACCTACATACCTACCTATCAATCCATCTATCTATCTATCTACCTACCTACCTATCTATCCATCCATCCATCTTTCTATCTATTGCCAGATGCCTTTATCCCGTAAGGGGTGGCCACAAACAAATCGCCTCCACGT
This sequence comes from Coenobita brevimanus, assembly GCF_032717465.1. Lineage (NCBI taxonomy): Eukaryota > Metazoa > Arthropoda > Malacostraca > Decapoda > Coenobitidae > Coenobita > Coenobita brevimanus. The sequence continues at coordinate 42,158,960 of NC_137025.1, read as the reverse complement.
CGCCGTGTCCTCTGCTATTTGTCTGCCGTCCCTCCAACTCAATCGCCTCCTCTCTCATCCTTGGTCTCCCCTTCCCCCTCCACCTCACTCACTCACTCTCCTAGTCAGTTTCACATCCTCCATCCTCTCCACATGACCAGCATCTCAAAGTACAGTATTTCTTTCTCTCTCTCTCTCTCTCTCTCTCTCTGAAGACGTTAGAGAGAGAACTTTCTTTTTTTTCTTTCCCATTTTCTCTTTTTAATTTCCATCTCACTTTACAAAATTAAAGTGAGAGAGAGAGAGAGAGAGAGAGAGAGAGAGAGAGAGAGAGAGAGAAATGAGTTAGCTTACTTTTTAACTTTTCCTTTAATGCTGGTCGTTTGCTCGAATTAGAAATAGTTCCTTTCTCTTTCTTACACAAATTTTTAAAGTGAGCGGGAGGCAGGCACGCTAAGGGAGCTGATGGCTTGTAAAACTGTGAAAGTTAGCTCTACTCTCCCCCCCCCTCTCTCTCTCTCTCTCTCTCTCTCACATACATTCTTTGTTCTAGAAGTTTCCTCCCTTCTCCCCCCCCCCTCTCTCTCTCTCTCTCTCTCTCTCATTAAGAATCCTATTTCTCTCTCCCTTCAATCTTCCTTCTATCTTTCTTCCTTTTCCTCCTTCCTTCTCTTCCTTCATCCATTCATTTTCATTTCACATCCTTCTCTCCCTCCCTCTCTCCTTCTCTCCCTCCATCAGCTCTTCTTCCTCCACTCTCTCCACCTATCCTTCTGTTTTCCCTCCTTCCCTCCATCCTTGCCATCCTTCTCTTCCTTTCCTCCTTCCTTCCTTCCTTCTTCATTACATTATTCATTTTCTTTTCCCTTCCTTCATCTCCTTCCCGTCCTTCTCTCTCATCCTCCTTCCTCGCTTAACTTCCTTCATTCATCCTTCTCTTCCTTCCTTCCTTCCTCCCTTCTCTCCTTCTTTGCTCCCTCACTCCCTCCCTCCCTTCTTTTCTTCCTTCCTTCCTTCTATCCCTACTTCCATATCTTTTTTCCTTCCTTCCTTTTCTTCCTTTCTTCTTTCCTTCCATCCCTACTTCCATATCCTTTTTCCTTCCTTTCTTCCATCTCTCCTTGCCTCCTCTCTTACCTTTCTTCCTTCCTTCCATCCATCCTTACTTCCTCACCTTCTTTCCTTCCTTCGTTCCTTCTCTCCTTCCTTCTTTCTTTTCCCTTCTTACCTCCCTCTCCTTCCTTCCTCCTTTTTCCCTTCTTACCTTCTCTTTTACCTTCCTACCGTCTTTCCTTCCTCCTTTTTCCCTTCTTGCCTCCTCTTTTACCTTCCTACCGTCTTTCCTTCCTTACTCCCTCACCTTCTTTCTTTCCTTCCTTCCTTCTCTCATTCCTTTTTCCCTTCTTGCCTTCTCTTTTATCTTCCTTTTTTCCTTCCTTACTTCCTCACCTTCTTTCTTTCCTTCCTTCCTTCCCTTCTTATCCTTCCTTTTTCCCTTTTTGCCTCCTCTTTTACCTTCTTTCTTTCCTTCCCTCCTCCTCTCCTTCCTTCCGTCCTCCACTTTTTCCCTCCTTCCCTCCTCCCCAGGCTAATCCCATCTTCCCAAGCCTCACATTGGCTGTCTCCTCCACCAATCACATCCATCCTCCTCCTCCTCCTCCTCTTCTTCTTCCTCTTCTCCTCATTATTATTCTTCTCCTACCATTCCTCCTCCTCCTCCTCTTCTTTTTCTTCCTCCTCCTCCTCTTCTTTTTCTTCCTCCTCCTCCTCTTCTCCCCACTCCCCTTCCTTTTCCTATTCT
>NC_137025.1:42149680-42152180 GCF_032717465.1 Coenobita brevimanus | reverse complement strand
ACCTGTCAGACTATCACTTTCAATCATCCACCTTTATTTTCTCTCTCTCTCTCTCTCTCTCTCTCTCTCTCTCTCTCTCTCTCTCTCTCTCTCTCTCTCAGGATGGTGTACCTGGGAATGCTGCAATTACCTTTCCCTAATGAGCTGTGTAAGGCAGGTAGGAGTGGAGCTAACGAGGGCAATGAAGGAGAGGAGGGAGGGGAGGGGAGGGAGGGGAGGATAGAGTGCATGGGAGGAAGGAAGTGAGAGAGAGAGAGAGAGAGAGAGAGAGAGAGAGAGAGAGAGAGACCTTCCTTCTTTCCTTAATATCTTTCTCTCTCTCTTACATCCTTCCTTCCCTCCTTCCCTCTCATCTTCCTTCCTCAATAAATCTCAGTTATTTTTAATTATTCTTTATTACTCTTTATTACTTCCTTCCTTTATCACCATTACTTCCTCTCTCTCTCTCTCTCTCTCTCAGGGATCAAGTGTGTGTGTGTGTGTGTGTGTGTGTGTGTGTGTGTGTGTGTGTGTGTGTGTGTGTGTGTGTGTGTGTGTGAGAGAGAGAGAGAGAGAGAGAGAGAGAGAGTCCATAACCCATTTTCTTTCACTCTAATTACGCTTTAAAAATGACTGAAGTAGTTAAAATTACTCTTCTTTATCATTTATCTATTTATCATTTATCTAATTGTCATTTATCTATTTATCATTTATCTATCATTTACCTATTGATTATTTATCTATCATTTATCTATTTATCATTTATCTATCATTTATTATTATTTATCTACTGATAATTTATCTATCATTTATCTGTTTACTTGATAATGTTAAAAAAGGTAAATTAAGAATATGATAAAAACATAATTCTCTCCCTTGCGTGGGTTGGTGGAGGGTTAGTGCCCCTCCCTGTAAAACAAATAACTCAGAGTCAAATGGCCACCCCGTACGGGATTGTGGCGTCTGGCAATAGGTAGACAGAGATAGACAGATTATTATTATTATTACTTCTACTACTACTATTATTACTACTACTAATTTTACTACTATTATTATTATTACTACCCTTATTATTACCGGTATTATTATTATTATTATTATTATTATTATTATTATTATTACTGAAAGAATTATTATTATTTTTATTATTATTAAATTTATCCATCCATCCATCCATCATCCAATCCTACATTGCCCCATGAGGGGCGTAGGAGCTCGGGGCTAGGCAGTTGGTCCCGACATTTAAGATGAGATCATTTTCATCATTATTATTATTATTATTACCATTATCATCATCTTTATTATTATTATTATTATTATTACTATCATCATTTTTATTATCATTACTATCATTATTATTATTATTAATGCCCTACAATCCCCAAGCAGCAATAAACACCCTCAGATATACCTCTAGCAATAAATATAGCAAATATACTTCCCACATATTCCTAGCATATCCCATTACGAGTATACTCAGCATATTCCTCTTATGGTGAAAGAATTGGATATATTTTTCAGTATACCTCTCTCACTCAAGGGACACACCTGTATACCCGGAAGTAATTAATAAGTAATGGGCACTTCCGTTTACCTGTCACACCTTTCCTTAATTACTTTATCATTCTCTCTCTCTCTATTTACCGATCTATACAAGTCTTACCGTTTCTTATTTTCCTCTCTCTCTCTCTCTCTCTCTCTCTCTCTCTCTCTCTCTCTCTCTCTCAATCTATCATCTACCAATCTACGTATGTCTTACCTTCAATTTTCCTTCACTCTCTCTCTCTCTCTCTCTCACCTGTCAATCTCCCCAATCAATACCCAATAACCACCTGTTCCGGCCTCCCTAATCACCTGTCAGCCTCCTTCGTTAATTAGACCATCACCTTCCCCCACACCTGGACGGATGCACACCTGTCTCTTAATTACACCTGCTCCTATGACTCACTTCTCATAATTAGAGGTGAATTTTTCTTACTTCATTATTGTTGATTGTAAATGATGGAGGAAAATGCGAAGGAGAGGTAGGAAAAAGAGAAGGAAAGAGGGAAGGAGTGAAGGAAAGGGGGAAGGAGTGAAGGAAAGAGGGAAGGCGTGAAGGGGGAGTGAAGGAAAGGAAGGGAAAAAGCAAAGGAGAGGTAGGGAAAAGTGAAGGAAAGAGGGAAGGCGTGCAAGGAGGGAGTGAAGGAAAGGAAGGAAAAAAGTGGAGGAAGGAAAAAAGTGAAGAAAATGAAGGAGTGAGGGAAAGGAGTGAAGGAAAGGAAGGAACGAAGGAAAGGATTGAAGGAAAGGAAGGAGTGATGGAAAGGAAGGAGTGAAGGGAAGAAAGGAATGAAGGAAAAGGTGAAGGAAATGAAGGAGTGAGGGAAAGGAAGGAGAGAAGGAAATGAAAGTGAAGGAAAGGAAGGAGTGAAGGAAAGGAAGGTCTCAAAGGGAATAAGGAAAGGAAGGAAGGAGTGAAGGAAAAGGAAGATATTATAGAGAAAGGAAAGAAGAGGGAATGAAGGAAAGGAAGGAAGGA
>NC_137025.1:42139680-42142180 GCF_032717465.1 Coenobita brevimanus | reverse complement strand
CAATATGCTTACTAGTTTGCATAGGGTAGACAGAGATAGATAGATAGATATAAACATGGATGGATGGATACAGATGTGGATAGACAGACAGACTGATAGATAGATAGATGGATGGATGGACAGATCGATATACAGATAGACAGATAGATAGATACGCAGATAGATAAAGATAGACGTAGATTACTTGTCAGGGATAAACAAATAGATAGACAGATAGATTAGGCACAGAGATAGATATGATACTTTAGATGGATAAACGGATAGACAGACAGATAGATAGAGATAGACAGATTGATATTATTATTATTATTATTATTACAACTACTACTACTATTATTATTGTAAGTTTGAATCCAGCCACAGTCCCACTAGTCCGTTCCCAATACCCCAGCAAACCACCTACATGCCACAAACTTCACATGTCACCACTTCGGCGCCAATACACACTGTCCATACTGAATACTCAAAAGAGCTGTCTCATTCATCACGTGTGTGTGTGTGTGTGTGTGTGTGTGTGTGTGTGAGAGAGAGAGAGAGAGAGAGAGAGAGAGAGAGAGAGAGAGAGAGAATGCCTTCCTACTTTACCGTGTGTGTGTGTGTGTGTGTGTGTGTGTGTGTGTGTGTGTGTGTGAAAGAGAGAGAGAGAGAGAGAGAGACACACCTACCTACTTTACTGTGTGTGTGTGTGTGTGTGTGTGTGTGTGTGTGTGTGTGTGTGTGTGAGAGAGAGAGAGAGAGAAACTGAGCACACCTACCTACTTTACTGTGTGTGTGTGTGTGTGTGTGTGTGTGTGTGTGTGTGTGTCAGAAAAAACCTTCACATGTCACCTTTTTCAATACTAATCCATACCTATTTTTCTTCCCTTTTTTTGCTTTCCTCTTCACTTTCCTCTTCTTATCATTTACTATTTTCCCTCCTCCTCCTCCTCCTCCTCCTCCTCTTCTTATTCTCCTTTATGTTCCTTGTATCTCCCCACTCAACAATTTTTACTCTCTCTCTCTCTCTCCGTATTTCCTTCCTTCCTTCCCTCTCCTTACCCACATAATATTTTTTCCTATTACACCTACTTCCTTGTTACCTCCAGCCATCTTTCTCCTTCCTTCCTTCCTCTCTGTCCTTCCCTCCTTCCTTCCTTCCTTTCCCTCCTCCTGTCCCTCCTTCCTTCCTTCTCTCCGTGAGCCTTATCTTTCTTCCCTCCCTCCCTTTCTTCTCTCCCTCCCTCCGTATCACACAATCTCTCCTTCACTTTTCCTCCTCACTTCCCTCCTTCCTCCCTATCCCTTACCAAATCCCTCCTCTCTCCTTCATTCCCTCCCTTCTCTCCCTTCAATCCTTCCTCCCCACTCTCCCCTCCTTCCTTCCCTCCTCCTCATTCCCTCCTCCTCCTTGTCTCTTTCCCCTCCCTTCCTTCACCTTCCTCCCTCCCCTTTTCCTCTCTTCTCCCTTCACCCTTCCTTCACTTCTCCCTCATTTCCCTCTTCCTCCCCACATCCCTCCTCTTCTTATCTCCCCTCCTCCCCCCTCTACCAGACAATCTTCCTTTCTTTATCTCCCTCCTTCCTTCCCTCCCTCCCTCCCTCCCATTGTCCTTCCCTCCGCCCACAGAATAAGAAATGTCTCCCCATCGCCCCATCTCCCCCATTTCCTCCCCAATACATTTCTCCCTCCCCATATTATTTTTCACCTCCTATTTTCTTACCCTTTTAACCCTACCATAATTTTCCCTACCATAATTTTCCCTACCATATTTATCCCCTACCATAATTTTCCCTACCATATTTTTCCCCTACCATAATTTTCCCTACCATATTTTCCCCTACCATAATTTTCCCTACAATATATTTTCCCTACCATTTTTTTCCACTACCATTTTTCCCTACCATATTTTTCCCTACCATATTTTTTTCCTACCATACTTTTCCCTACCATATTTTTCCCTACCATATTTTTTTCCTACCATAATTTTCCCTACCATATTTTTTTCCTACCATAATTTTCCCTTCCAAACTTTCCCTACCATACTTTCCACTACCATATATTTTCCCTACTATTATTTTTCCTTACCATATTTTTCCTATCATATTTTTCCCTACCATATATTTTCACTACCATATTTTTCCACTACGATACTTATTCCCTACCATATTTTTCCTACCATTAGTTTTCCTTATATTTTCTCCCTACCATATTTTTCCCTACCATAAATTTTCACTACCATATTTTTCCACTACCATACTTTTTCCCTACCATATTTTTCCTACCATTATTTTTCCTTATATTTTCTCCCTACCATATTCTTCCCTACCATATTTTTCCTCTACCATACTTTTCCCTACCATATATTTCCCTACCATACTTTTTCCCTACCATAATTTTCACTACCATATATTTCACTACCATATTTTTTTCCTACCATTTTTCCCTACCATATATTTTCCTACCATATTTTTTCCCTACCATATTTTTCCCTACCATAATTTTCACTACCATATATTTCGC
>NC_137025.1:42119680-42132180 GCF_032717465.1 Coenobita brevimanus | reverse complement strand
AGTCTACTAGTATCAGTTCGCTTTCTCACCAACTTCCACCTCTCTCTCTCTCTCTCTCTCTCCTTCATTCTACAGTACATTATTTTTCATCACTTCTTTTGCTCCCTCCTCCTCCTCCTCCTCCTCTTCTTCCTGAAATGCGTGCAAAGTTGCGTGCAAAACCTACATACATACACACACTGAATGCCACAGGACGGGGTAACGAAGCACACACGCACACGCACACACAGTTTACGTACACGGAGAGAGAGAGAGAGAGAGAGAGAGAGAGAGAGAGAGAGAGAGAGAGAGAGAACGTGGTGGATTAACGAAATGGAAAAGTTCTCTCTCTCTCTCTCTCTCTCCTTCCTTTCTCATTCCCTTCTTTTTTGCTCCTCTCTCCCTGTCCTCCCTCATTTTTCTTTATTATACCTCCCTTCCTCCCTCCCTCGTCCTCTTTCTCTCCTCCTCCCTTCTTCTTCCCTCCACTTCTTATTCCATTTTACTTCCTCCTCTCCCTCTTCCTTCCCTCACTCCCTCCTCTCTTCCTTCCTTCCCTCCCTCCCTCCTCTCTTCCTTCCCTCCCTTCCTCCCTCCTCTCTTCCTTTCTTCCCTCCCTCCCTCCTTCCTTCCCTCCGTTCTCTCTTCCTTCCCTCCCGCCCTCCCTCCTCTCTTCATTTCTTCCTTCCCTCCCTCCTCTCTTCCCTCCCTCCCTCCTCTCTTCCTTCCCTCCCTCCCTCCCTCCTCTCTTCCTTCCCTCCCTCCCTCCGTCCTCTCTTCCTTCCCTCTATCCCTCCCTCCCTCCGTCCTCTCTTCCTTCCCTCCCTCCCTCCGTCCTCTCTTCCTTCCCTCCCTCCCTCCGTCCTCTCTTCCTTCCCTCCCTCCCTCCCTCCGTCCTCTCTTCCTTCCCTCCCTCCCTCCCTCCTCTCTTCCTTCCCTCTATCCCTCCCTCCCTCCTCTCTTTCTTCCCTCCCTCCCTCCCTCCTCTCCTCCTTCCCTCTGTCCTCTCTTCCTTCCCTCCCTCCCTCTCTCCTCTCTTCCTTCCTTCCCTCCCTCCGTCCTCTCTTCCTTCCCTCCCTCCCTCCTCTTTTCATTCCCTCCCTTTCAGTACTGCCTCTTACTCCTCCCTTTTTACTGCTGCCTCCTCTCTCTCTCTCTCTCTCTCTAAGATTCCTACTCCTTTTAATGTTTCTTCCTCTGCCTCTTCCTCTCTTTCTCCCCCTCCTTCCTCTCCTCCTCCTCTTTTTTTCTTCCTCCCCCCTCCCCTTCCTCCCCGCCACTCCCCTCCCCCCTTGCTTTTAGGAGAGACCAGCTCAAATGTGTCGTCCTCTCTCTCTCTCTCTCTAATAATATATGTAGTCTGTTTATCTATCTACGTCTATCTATCTATCTATCTATATCTCTTTCAAGAAAAATAATTCTTTTCTCCCTCTCCCTTCATCCTTCACTCCTTGCATCTCTCTCTCTCTCTCTCTCTCTCTCTCCATTCCTTCTTCCTCTTTCCCTTCTTCCTTTCTCCCTCCTTTCTTTTCTTGCTCCGCCCTCCCTCCCTCCCTCCTCTCTTCCTTCCCTCCCTCCCTCCCCCCTCTCTTCCTTCCCTTCCTCCATCCCTCCTCTCTTCATTCCCTCCCTTTCACTACTGCCTCATACTCCTCCCTTTTTACTGCTACCTCCTCTCTCTCTCTCTCTCTCTCTCTCTCTCTCTCCCTCCCTCCCTCTCTCTCTCTCTCTCACCACCACAGAGGCCACCACACCGCCATCTTGCCCCTCTCACGCAAATTGAGTTTTAGGCGCCTCTCACTTCCACATCTCATTTTATTTGTCACTTTTCTTTTTTCATCATCATCATCATCACCATCATCATCACCATCATCATATCATCATCATCTTTCATCATCATCATCATCATCATCATCACCACCATCACCATCATCATCATCACCATCATCTGTATTTTTCTGCTTCTCTTTCACCGTCATCATCATCATCATCGTCATCATCACCACCACCACCACCACCACCACCACCATCATCCCCATCATCATCATCATCATCTATTTTCTCTCTCTCTCTCTCTCTCACATCAATATTATTTTCATCTTCATCTTCACTCACTTTCCTTCTTCTCTTTCTACTACTTTCTTACTTTGCTTCTCTCTCTCTCTCTCTCTCTCTCTCTCTCCCACATCATCATAACAACTACCATCAAAACCACAACTATTAACACCAGACCTCTCTCTCTCTCTCTCTCTCTCTCTCCATTCCCACACTCTGACCTAAGCCTTCACCCTTCCCCCCCTTCTTTACCCTTCTCTCTTTCCTCATCCTTCCTCCCCCTCCACCACGCCCACCTCACCTCCTCCCCACCCTCTCTTCCTCCCCCTTCCACCCATCCCTCCACCCATTTTCTTTCTTCTATTGACTGCTACTTTTCAACATACACACACACACACGCTCTCTCTCTCTCTCTCTCTCTCTCTCTCTCTCTCTCTCTCTCGGCCCTTAGAAGCTAGAATTTTCACTTCAAAAATCCATACCGGTAAATCCTTCAGAAGACAGGAAGAAAATATAAAGTAAATAGAAAATGTAAAGAAAATAAAGAAATAAAGCAAATAAAGAAAATATAAAGGAAATAAAGAAAATATAAAGGAAATAAAGAAAATATAAAGAAAATATAAAGAAAATAAAGAAAATATAAAGAAAATAAAGAAAATATAAAGAAAATAAAGAAAATATAAAGAAAATAAAGAAAATATAAAGAAAAATAAAGAAAATAAAGAAAAATAAAGAAAATAAAGAAAATATAAAGAAAATATAAAGAAAATATAAAGAAAATATAAAGAAAATATAAAGAAAATAAAGAAAATATAAAGAAAATAAAGAAGATATAAAGAAAATATGAAGATGAAGAAGGGAAATGTAGGAGGGGGAAATGAGTGAGGAAGTGGGTGAATAATGAAGGAAGGAATGAAGACGATGAAGAGGAAATGAGGGAATGAGGAGGGAAAATGAGGGAGTGAGGAGGGAAAATGAATGGATGATGAGTGTAATGAGGGAGAGATGAATGGATGATGAGTGTAATGAGAAAGATGGATGGGAGTGAAATGAATGTGAATTGAATGGGGAGGGGAGGGGAGGGAGAAGGGAGGGAAGGGAAGGGAGAAGGGAGGGAAGGGAAGGGAGAAGGGAGGGAAGGGAAGGGAGGGAAGGGGAGGGAGACGGGAGGGAAGGGGAGGAGGGGTGATGAATGTAATGAGAAAGATGAATGGGAGTCAAATGAATGTGAACTGAATGGGGAGGTGAGGGGAGGGGAGGGGAGGGGGGTGATGTAACTTCCACCCCCCCACCCCCTCCACCCATGTATTTTCCATTTTCTATTAATTTTCATTTTTCATCCATTTTTCTCTCTCTCTCATTTTCTTGATATTTCCTTATTTCCTCATACAAGGGAAAATTGTCTTGATAGGGAGGAGGAGGAGGAGGAGAAAACGAAGAAGACAATATTACCACCATAACCCTTAACATAAGATGACCCTAACAACTCTCTACTGCTTTATTTTAGCTAACAACTGATGACTTTATTTTCAAGGTGAGATAAAGAAGAACCTGAGAGTGTTAATCCTTATCTTCATCTTTATCTTGTCTCCCTCCCAGGCAAGCGTGGTATTCCTCTCCCTGTGTGTTCTTATCTACGGCGCACCTTCTGATTCCTACCGCCCCCTATACACCCCCTCCCCCTACCACCCCGCCCCCCCTCCCGTGTACACCCCAGCCCCCTACCACCCCCCGCCACAGCCTGTCTACAAGCCCAAGCCGGTGTACGAGCCTAAGCCGGTATATAAGCCTGCTCCTTACCACCCGAAGCCCGTTTACGATGAGGTAAGACACTGGAAATTAAATTGCTTTCATCTTCTACTATTAATTTTTCTCGTATCACAACTACTTCCGCTTATCTGCTTCTACTTTTCATTTTTCTCGTATCACAACTACTTCCGCTTACCTGCCTGATTGATAGGTAATTAGCACAGGTGTATATTGTCATCCTGAGATGCTTCACTTTTTTTTTAAATGCAAGAAAGAAAGAACCCAAGGCTGACCCTAAAAGATTGTTCCCTTCAAGATAAAAATAATAGCTAAAATTCTCCAAAGGGTTGTTTTACGATGATCTATCTATCTACCTATCTATTCATCCTGCCTTCCTTCCATGCACCCATTCATCCATCCATCTATCTACCCATCAATCTTCCTTCCATCCTCCCTTCTTTCCATCCATCCATCCACCCTACCTTCCTTCAACCCATCTATCTATCTATCTATCTATTCATCACCCACCCACCTACAGTACCTTCCACCAACCCACCTGTCCATCTATCTATCTATCTATCTATCCATCCATCCATCCACCTATTCAACCATCCATCAATCATTCCATCCATCTATCTATCTATCTATCTATCTATCCATCCATCCATCCACCTATTCAACCATCCATCAATCATTCCATCCATCTATCTATCTATCTATCTATCCATCCATCCATCCACCTATTCAACCATCCATCAATCATTCCATCCATCTATCTATCTATCTATCTATCCACAGAAGCCCAAACCCTACTCCTTCGACTACGGGGTGCAAGATGACTACTCCGGAACGCACTTCGGTCACACGGAGAACTCAGACGGTCAGGCGGTCAAAGGGTCGTACACGGTCGCTCTCCCCGACGGTCGCATCCAGACGGTCAACTACATCGCCGACCACTACAACGGCTTCCAGGTGCGGTCAATAATCCCTTACCGTGGAGGCGATTTGTTTGTGGCCACCCTTACAGGATTAAGGCGTCCGGCAACAAAGATGGATAGATAAAGGGGTAGGTAGGTAGGTAGGTAGGTAAGTAGGTAAGTAGGTAGGCAGGTAGGTAGGTAAGTAGGTAGGTAGGTGGGTAAGTATATAAACTAATCTAATCTACCCCAACAAGCTCCTTTTAAAACTGTCTAATCCTGGAGTTCACCTTCTTCCGGTCGGGCCCTCCCCCCCTTAGCCCCGCGTCACATACACAAGCCCCCCCATCCCCCATATCCACCCCCTCCCCCCTCCACCCCCTCCTCCTACCATCATCTGACCAAAAAACTTGTTGCAAAAGAATTATTATTTTTGGTGTAACTTGCAGTGGAAGTGAACTCAATTGCATAAATGTTGCATTAGAGAGAGAGAGAGAGAGAGAGTGGGATTCAGTCTTGCAATACAGGATTTACTCGTATCTTATAATTTTCTTTCAAGATGGTCAGATGAGAGAGAGAGAGAGAAAGAGAGAGAGAGAGAGAGAGAGAGAGAGAGAGAGAGGAAACTAGCTCACTACAAGGGTGCAAAGGAAAATAGCTTCTAAACACTCCGCAGACAGTGACCAAATTTATAGTTCATTCTGAGACACACACACACACACACACACACACACACACACACACACACACACACACACACACACACACACACACGTTAATTCACGATAGACTAATTCACTTAATAATTCGTTGAGTCTATATAATTACGTCTCCCCTAGTAGTTAAGAATCTTCATAATTAGCCAATTGTAGTTAAGGATCATTATAGTTAACCCTCTTGTAATTGAGAACTTTTATAATTACCCCCCGTGTAAAGATTCTATAATTAGGTTCTTGTAATTAAAAATCTTTATAATTACCCCTTTGTACTGAAGAACTTATAATTACTCCCCTTGCAATTAAGACCTTTATATAATTACTCCCTTTGTAATTAAAACCTTTATAATTACCCCTACATAATTAAGAATCTTTATAATTACCCCTGTATAGTTAAGAATCTCCATAATTACCCCCTTATAATTAAGAATCTATAATTACCCCCTTAATTACCATGTAATTAAGAATCTTCATAATTACGTCCCCCTCCCCCCCCCAGGCCGAAGTCACCTACGAGGGCGAACCCGTGTACCCCAAATACCAGCCGGAGCCGAGTTACAAGCCTGCCCCGAAGCCCTACCACCCACCACAGCCCGTGTACAAGCCCAAGCCTGTATACAAGCCTGCCCCCAAGCCTGTCTACAAGCCTGTCTACACCCCCGCCCCCTACAAGCCTGCCTACCCTGTTTACCAATAAGATTTTGATTGGAATTCTGATTTTTTTCCCTTCTCTGATTTTCCCTGATTTTTCCCTTATTTTTTTCCATTATTTTTCACTGATTTTTTTCATTATTTTTTCGGACTTTTTCATTATTTTTTTAACAATTTTTTTTTTTTCATTATTTTTCACTTAATAATTTTTCCACTTTTTCCGTCAATTTCTTCACTTTTTTCATTGATTTTTTTCAGACATTTCCATGAATTTTTTCACCGATTTTTTTTTCTTTATTGATTTCTTTCGCTGACTTTCTCACTTATTTTTTCACTTACTCATTTTTCATTTTTTTTTTCACTAATTTTTTCAGTTTTTTTTTTTTTTTCACTTATTTTTGCATTTTTTTTTCACTTTTTTTTTTTTTGGTCAAAAATTTTTTCCACTGATTATTTTTTTCAATAATATTCTTCATTTTTTTTTTTTGGTCAACTTTTTTCACTGATTTTTTCAATACTTTTTTTCACTGATTTTTTTTCTGCTGATGCCTCTCATTCTGATTTATTTTTTATTTTCTGTTTTTTATTTTCATTTTCTTTCTTTCAAGTTTATTTTGGAGTTTTACTAGATTTTCACATTTTTGTCACTTATTAATTTGTAAAAGGTGATGTGTGTGTGTGTGTGTGTGTGTGTGTGTGTGTGTGTGTGTGTGTGTGTGTGTGTGTGTGTGTGTGTGTGTGTGTGTGAGAGAGAGAGAGAGAGAGAGAGAGAGAGAGAGAGAGAGAGAGAGAGAGAGAGAGAGAGAGAGAGAGAGAGAGAGAGAATCTATACAAGAAACTTATACATTTTCTTAATTTCTAAAAATATATATATAAATATTTTTGTATTTTTCTGTTGTAAAAAAAAAAAATGATTTATTTTTGTGGTGTCTTCGAAGTACACAGTATATTCTCGAAATCTATTTTAATTTTCCCGATAGATAAATTTTTCCCGATAGATACTGACTTCATTGGGATGATAAAACATATATACAAATAATAATAATAATAATAATAATAAAATAATAATAAAAATAATAAAATAATAAAAATAATAAAAATAACAATAATGATTATAATAATAATAATAATAATAATAATAATAATACAAGGGGGAAGAGGGGAGAAAAAGAGAGGGGAGAGGAAGAGAGAAGAGGAGAGGGGAGATGTGGGAGAGGGGAAGGAGAGAGGGGTGGAGGGGGAGAGTGTAGGAGAGAGAAAAGTTGAAAGAAGGAAAGAGGGGAGGGGAGGGGAGCGGAGGGGAACGACAAACTGGTAAAGAAGGGGAGAAGAGGGGAAGAATGGATGAGACACGAGAGGGGAGGGAAAGGGGAGAGAGAGGGAGAGGGGAGAGACGAGAGGAGAGGACTGGGAGAGGGAAGAGAAGGGCAGTGTGTGTGTGTGTGTGTGTGTGTGTGTGTGTGTGTGTGTGTGTGTGTGTGTGAGAGAGAGAGAGAGAGAGAGAGAGAGAGAATTAATGGGAGAGGGGAGATTTCGGAGGACAACCACATTTCTGCCACAACTACCACCACAACCACAACTACTACCATCACAACCACAACTACCACCACAACCACAACTACTACCACCACAACCACAACTACCATCACAACTACTACCACAACCACCACAGCAGGGGGGGGGGAGTGTCGGAGTGGTGTGTGGTGTTATTGTCGTGGCTATTGACAGGTGTCTTTCCTCCCGACAGGTGTTTCTCTCTCTCTCTCTCTCTCTCGTTTATCTTTCCATTTTATCCATCCATCCCTTCCTCTCCACAAAATCTCTCTCTCTCTCTCTCTCTCTCTCTCTCTCTCTCTCACACACACACACACACAACTTTCTCCCTTCACTTCCTTCATTTCCTCTCTTTCTCTCCTTCATTTCTACTTTCCCTTCCTTTCCCCCCTCCTCTCTCTCTCTCTCTCTCTCTCTCTCTCTCTCTCTCTCTCCCTCTGATAGTCACACTCACTGCTTCCACATAATAGTCGCCTCTCTCCTCTACCCCTCCCCTCTCCTCCCCTCCCTCCCCCTTTATCTCTTATCTCTCCCCTCTCCCTCCATCTCCCCCTCTCCCTTTTTTCCTTCCCTCCATTTTTTCTCCCTCCCTCTCCCTCCATCACCATCCCTTCCTCTCCACTCCACGCTCACTCACCATCTCTCTCTCTCTCTCTCTCTCTCTCTCACACACACACACACACACACACACACACACAAACTTTCTCCCTTCACTTCCATCCTCATTTCCTCTCACTCTCTCCTTCATTTCTACTTTCCATTTCTTTTCTCCTTCTCTCTCTCTCTCTCTCTCTCTCTCTCTCTCTCTCTCTCTCTCTCACACCACCTGTCCCAATTCACTCAGGTGGCTCTCTGATAGTCACACGTAGTGCTCCTGCATAATGCTCAATTCCTCTCTCACTCTCTCTCAATACCTCTTCCTTGTGGCATCTTCCTCCGCCCTACTTCATTTTCTCTCTCTCTCTAATATCTCTTCCTTCTCTGTCACATCCTCTTCCACCCTACTTCATTCTCTCTCTCTCTCTCTCTCTCTCTCTCTCTCTCTCTCTCTCTCTCTCTCAATACCTCTTCCTTGTGGCATCCTCTTCCACCCTACTTCATTCTCTCTCTCTCTCTCTCTCTCTCTCTCTCTCTCTCTCTCTCTCTCTCTCTCTCTCTCTCGGCCACTTCAAGAGGCTCCCTCATGTAAGCATCTCCTTACATAATAAAGGAAGATTAAATTGATAGATAAACAGATAGACAGGCAAAGACAGACAGACAGAAACAAAGAGAGAGAGAGAGAGAGAGAGAGAGAGAGAGAGGTTAAGGAAGCTCCCTAACACCTTTTTCTTAGCGATTTATTTCTGACTCTACTCCGTTATATTCTTGTGTGTTATTCATGCAACCTATGTCGATGTTGAAAAGACAAGGAATATTAATGAGTTTGGAAAATAAATCGCTAAGGAAGAGGTGTTAAGGGGCTTCCTTACCCGACGAGATATGGGTAAAAAGTGTGTAACAAGGAAGCTCCCTAGCACCTTCTCCTCAGCGATTTATTTTGCTTATTACACCTTGCCGGTTTCTTCTGTGATAAATCATTTCAAAACCATCATACAAAAGGATATTAACCGGCTACATCGAAAAATAAATCGCTAAGGAAGAGGTGTTAGGGAATACCGACACAGGAGTCCTACTTACTTCCTTTCCCAATCAACCCATATACACATTCCCAAAAGAAAGAACCCAAGGCTGACATTAAAAGACTGGAGGTCATAGGCAGTGGGAAAAACGGATTGAAGATGACAGTTCCAGAGTTGACCAGTTGCCTACATGAGAGAATTCGCTTACAAGCACACCCAATCTCTTGGAAGCAGATTTTACACGAGATGTAATACGATCTTTCCAAGACAAGTCCCGAGTAAATGAAACCCCAAGCATGTTCAAGGATGATGTAGGATTAAGCTGAATATTATTAAACATTAGTGGGTATACCTGTGCAAGATTTTGTCGGGTTGATAGGTGTAAGAACTGAGTCTTAGATGCATTAAAGACAACCAGATTATTTTTATCCCAGTCAGTGATACGAGCCAAGTCAGACATTAGGTGTGCCATAGCCTCATCCCTTGTTTGTTGAAATAACTGCTGGGATGGACGTTGCGGGAACCGAATGGAAAGGTGAAGGGTGGAGTCATCAGCGTATGAGTGGATAGGGTTAGATGTACAGCTTAGAAGGTCATTGATGAATAAAAGGAAGAGTGCTGGTGATAGGACAGAGCCCTGAGGAACACCACTGTTAACAGATCTAGGAGAAGAACGATGGCCGTCTACAACAGCGGCTATAGAACGACCAGAAAGAAGCTAGAGATGGAGGCACAGATAGAAGGTCAGAAACCGTAAGAGGGCAGTTTGGAATTAAATATTTATGCCTGACTCGATCGAAAGCCTTTGAGATGTCAAGTGCAATGGCAAAGCTTTCGCCAAAGTCCTGAAAGGAGGATGACCAGGAGTCTGAAAGGTAGGTGAGAAGATCGCCTGTGCAGCGTCCCTGACGGAACCCATACTGACGATCAGAAAGGTGATAGGAAACATGCTTTAAATTTTTTCTATTAAGAATTGACTCGAAAACTTTTGAGATACATGATGTTAAAGAAATTGGACGATACTTAAAGGGTTGGGAGTGGTCACCGTTCTTTGGAACTGGCTGAATGAGAGCAAACTTCCAGCAAGAAGGAAAGGTACAAGTTGACAGACAAAGGCGAAAGAGTTTGCCTAGGCAGGGTGTAAGCACAGAAGCACAGTTCTTGAGAACAACAGGAGGGACTCCATCAGGCCCATATGCCTTGTTAGTATTGAGGCCAGTCTATTTATCTATCTATCTATCTATCTATAGCCCGACGCCCTAATCCCGCACAGGGTGGCCGCAGACAAAACGCCTCCAAGTCACTCTGTCACCCACCAATTGACTACCCTCCCCCCAACTCACCCCCCCCCCCTCCCTCATATACCTCTCAACTCCATCCCTCCACCTCATCCTCGGTCAGTCATGAGGAAGTCAGAGGGAGGAAGTGATGGAGGAACAGCACCGGAATCGTTTAAGGTGGAATTGGAGGAGAAAGTCTGAGTGAAGAGATCTGCTTTATTAGTAGAAGAAATAGCTACAAAGCCATCAGAGTAGAAAAGAGGGAAGGATGATGAGGTAAAGTTGTTAGAAAGGTTCTTGGCAAGCTGCTAGAAGGAGTGGGAAGAATTCGAGTTGGAGAGTTGAGAGCATTTATAACGGATGAAA
Source organism: Coenobita brevimanus (assembly GCF_032717465.1). Classification (NCBI taxonomy): domain Eukaryota; kingdom Metazoa; phylum Arthropoda; class Malacostraca; order Decapoda; family Coenobitidae; genus Coenobita; species Coenobita brevimanus. Next base: position 42,121,294 of record NC_137025.1, on the reverse strand, counting down.
TTATTTTTAGCAGAGCGAAGAACAGACTTAGCACGATTCCGGCCAGAAACGTATAAAAGATGTGATTCAAGGGTGGGTTGGCTCCGGTACCTTTTGTAGGCCCTCTCCTTGTTGCGGACAGCATTAGAACAAGCGTGATTAAATCAAGGCTTTCTTGCATTAGTCAGAGGATATGAGAAAGGAATGTATGCTTCCATGCCTGAGAGAATAACCTCCGTAATGCGCAAGGCACACTCAGATGGCTCACGGCCATGGAAGCAATAATCATTCCAGGGAAAATCAAAGAAGTACTGCCTGAGGGCCTCCCAATCCGCAGCTCCAAAATGCCACAGACGACGTTTCCCTGGAGGGTCCACAGGCCGTACCGGAGTGATAGGACAGGTTAAGGTGATAAGGTTGTGATCGGAGGAGCCCAACGGAGAGAAAAGATTAACAGTGTAAGCAGAAGGATTAGTTGTGAGGAAGAGGTCAAGTATGTGCAGCAACTACACTCAGAAATCATTAGTACCATGTTTGGATAGATGCATCGATACTTGCAAAATTAAGAACAAAAGCTCAACCAATAGTGTAGATACATCCACTCAGGCACCTCAGATTGAGCAGGCGATGATAGATGATAGAACAAGCGATGATAGAAGGGCGATAAGCGATAGTACAAAAAATTGTTATATTAGTAAAGTAAAGAGTTTCCCAGTTAGTAATAAAGTAAATAACAGCAAATGCCAAGGTAGAGGCATAACTACTAGTAATAATCTGAAAGTGTACTACACAAACAGCCGGAGTTTACGTAATAAAATGGAAGAACTGAGGGCTTTAATTTGTACAGAGAAAATAGACATTGCCGTTATTAGTGAAACTTGGATGAATACAGACACTCGAGAATTTTTAGCAGAATATCAGATAAAAGGCTATAATATTTTTGTGTCAAACCGTCAGGGAAGAAAGGGGGGAGGGGTAGCTATTTATGTAAAGGATTCATTAATCTGTTATAATAAAGAAGACATTAAAGTAAATAGGGACACAGAAAGTGTCTGGGTTGAAATTAGTAACAATAGGGAGAAATTAGTCTTAGGAGCAATTTACAGATCTCCTAAATTAAGTAGAGCTGATAGTAAATACCTTTGGGAGGAAATGAGGAAAGCATCACAGTCCAGCTTAGTAATAATTGTAGGGGACCTTAATCTGCCAAGGATAGATTGGAGAATTCAGACAGGAGATGCAGAGTCAGAGGAATTTCTAGAGGTAGTACAGGATAATTTCCTTTATCAGTATATAAGGGAGCCCACCAGAGGTAATAATATACTAGATTTGGTTTTAGCTAATAAAGAAAATATCATTAGCGATATAGAGGTTGGTGGACGACTTGGTAATAGCGATCATGAAGAAATTAAGTTCAAATTTATTTGGGATGTTTGTTCCACTGAAAATACCTCCACCGTTCCTAATTTTCGTCTAGGAGATTTCGATGGCTTAAGAGCTTATTTTCGAACGGTATTCCACAGGGAGATTAGCTATTGGAGGGAATGCCAGGTCAGTGTGGAATCCCAGGTCATAGGTCAGGCGCAGGAAACACCTGGGGATAGGAATGTAGTCCAGGTGACGGAAATTAACTCA
>NC_137025.1:42099680-42109680 GCF_032717465.1 Coenobita brevimanus | reverse complement strand
CCTCCCCCCAACTCACCCCCCCCTCCCTCATATACCTCTCAACTCCATCCCTCCACCTCATCCTCGGTCTACCCCTCCCTCCACCTCACCTACATACACCCTCTTAGTCAGTCTTTCATTCTCCATTCTCTCCACATGTCCAAACCACCTCAGTGTATTTCTCCTAATCTTTTCAACCACATCCACATCCACCCCACAACGTTCCTTCACTTCTTCATTCGTCAACCTGTCCCTCCACGTCACTCCACATGCTCCTCTCAAGTAACTCATTTCCACTGCTCTCACTCTTGACTTGTTCCCCTCTTGCAAGGTCCACGCCTCGCTTCCATACGTCAGGGTAGGGATCACAATACCATCATGCAGTGACTTCTTAACTTCCATACTCACCTCCCTATTTCTCATCACTGCTTTCAGTGTACCAACAACCTTCCTTCCCTGCTGTACCCTTTCACGTACTTCATCCACCAAAGTTCCATCCTTACTCATCACACTACCCAAGTACTTGAATGCACTCACATTCTCCATATCCTCACCATCCAACCTCACTGCACACTCTGTGACTTCATTCCTCTCAAACACCATAACTTTACTTTTGTTTACATTAACTTTCAGCTTCCTCCTCCTACACACTGTCCCAAATTCATTCACCAAACCTTGCAACTCCCATTCATCTTCACGCAACAATACTGTATAATAATGATAATAATAGTAATAATAATAACAATAACGAACACATATCCATTTAAAAGACCAAAGGCAGAGAGAGAGAGAGAGAGAGAGAGAGAGAGAGAGAGAGAGAGAGAGAGAGAGAGAGATGCACTATCATTAACGCTGAGTTGTAGCCATAGATTAACACTGGAACAGGATGCTAGTCACGAAGAAGTGCCATTTTAAGCATAGTCAGCCTTGCATTGTCTTTTTTCTGCCACTGAGCGGCATGAGAGACTGAAAAAGGACGAAAATCTGGGCCAATTTAAGATGAAATTACTATAGATCAAAATTCCAGTTTTTCTTTTCTTTATGGGAAGTTGGGCATGGAAGGGTTAAGAAAAAAAAATATTGAAAAAAATCAACTGCAGTGAAGAGAAAAATGGAGTGGACATAGAAAACGGGATCTGGGGCTGGGAGGGAGGACTCTGGTATTCTGATCCAGCTCCCTCTCCCTCTCTCTCTCTCTCTCCCTCTCTCTCACACACACACATTAGTAGAATTATTGTGTGTGTGTATGTGTGTGTGTGTGTGTGTGTGTGTGTGTGTGTGTGTGTACGTTATCAGAATACACCAAATTCTCTCTCTCTCTCTCTCTCTCTCTCAACAACCAGCAAAGTTAATTACGTGATACAAGAGTAATTAAGCCATAGAGTAATTAGACCTACACCGGCTTAATTACCGGCTTTTGTGTGTGTGTGTGTGTGTGTGTGTGTGTGTGAGAGAGAGAGAGAGAGAGAGAGTATTAATTAAGACATGCTAACTAAAATCTCTCTCTCTCTCTCTCTCTCTCTCTCTCTCTCTCTCTCGTGTGTGTGTGTGTGTGTGTGTGTGTGTGTGTGTGTGTACGTTATCCGAATATACTAATCTCTCTCTCTCTCTCTCTCTCTCTTTCTCCCTCTCCGACAAAAGGACTTAATTAAGGCAAGGCCAGGTAATTAAGAAGTCCCTTAGAGCAATTAGCCGAGTAGGAGGGTTCAGTAATTAACATAAAGGTCCCTAACACCTCTTCCTTAGCGATTTATTTTTGGATACGGTTGGTTAATTTTTTTTTTTTACGGTATTTGGTATTATTTTATTATCTATATTTATTAGTTTATTATTACGGTATTATTCATTATATGGCACTGGCATTATTTAAAATGACAGATGAGGGTAGTCACGAGTAGCAGGTAATATAAATCGCTTAGGATAAGGTGCTAGGGAGCTTCAATAACTTACTCTAAGCTTTATATCCTCTGCTAATTGGAAGAGTAATATTTTTTTCGTACTTTTTTCAAACTCAATAATAATAATAATAATAATAATAATAATAATGCTACTCTTTCCCCCTGTCCACCATCGTCCTTTCAGGGGATAGGGAGGGGGGGAGAGGGATGTGTGTATACCCAGGCAGCTCCACCACCCACCCCTATCAGTGCCACCACGTGAAGGGGCCCCTCTCACTGGCAGCATCACCCGCCCAGCACTTGTGTCGCAATTAATGGGGATAATGCGATAAATGAGGTAATAAGGAAGTAATTAGCAGGAATCACTCCCTCTCTCTTTCTTTTCAATCTTTCTTTCTCTAATTTTCTTCCTTATAACCCATCTAAAGACAACGAAAGGAGAGAGAGAGAGAGAGAGAGAGAGAGAGAGAGAGAGAGAAAGAGAGAGAGGACAATTACCTGGTTACTCTCAGAAAGGTAAAGGCGGGGGGGAAGGGGGGGCCGAGGGGAAGGGGGCGAGGGGGGCCGGGGGCGAGGGGGGCAGGGGGGCTAATTAAGAGGTAAGACGGGGATTACAAAGCCACTTAGACTGGCTTGGGACGGGGTTATAGAATTCAACTACTGCTGTGTCTGTCTGTCTGCCTGTCTGTCTGTCCGTCTATGTGTGTGTGTGTGTGTGTGTGTGTGTGTGTGTGTGTGTGTGTGTGTGTGTGTGTGTGTGTGTGTGTGTGTGTGTGTGTGTGTGTGTGTGTGTGGATGGATGGATAGATGGATTTATGTGTATGTATGTATGTATGTATGAATGTGTATTATGTACGTATGTATGTACGTATGTTTGTATGATGTATGTACCGATGGATAGATGGATGCGTATTATGTACGTATGTATGTACGTATGTATGTATGATGTATGTATCGATGGATAGACGGATGGATTAAAGCATATGTGTGTGTGTGTGTGTGTGTGTGTGTGTGTGTGTGTGTGTGTGTGTGTGTGTGTGTGTGTATGTATGTATTTCAGAGCCTAAATCCGAATTATTTACAACTTAATCACGTGCTAATATTGCTCAAACCATCTCGATCAAAGGACATATAAATTCTAAATAAGCCCTACACCACTTCTTCGTGACTAGCATCCTATTCTTGTATTAATCTATCGGAGAAAAAAACGGTATTTCCACCTTACGCTTTCTTCAACATGGCGGAGTGAAAGAAAATGGATTGCTGGAAAACGCTTTAGGGGAGACTCAAATATTTAAGGATTTTTTTTTTTTTGGACAATTTACTAAGGTATTAAGAGAGAGAGAGAGAGAGAGAGAGAGAGAGAGAGAGAGAGAGAGAGAGAGAGAGAGAGAGTGTGCCGGGGAAATTAGGGGAGGAAGAGAGGAAGAGGAGGTGAGAGAGAGAGAGAGAGAGAGAGAGAGAGAGAGAGAGAGAGAGAGAGAGATGCAGGGGAAATCTAGGGAGGGATAGGCAGAGGGGAGGAGGGAGTAAAGAAGAGAGGAGGAGGAGGAAAAGTCAGAGAGAGAGAGAGAGAGAATATCAAGCTAATTAACCAAATGAATGTGTTTAATTACAGGATCAGATTTATTTAAAAAATAAAAATAATGAAATATAAAGAAATAAGTCCATTAACTGAGATGACATTGAGTATGAGAGGAAGGAGGAGGTGGAGGAGGAAGATGAGAGGGAAGAGGGAAGGAAGAGAGAGGTGGGATGAGGAGGGAAGGAGGAGAGGAGGTGAGGAAGTGGGGAAAAGAAGGGATAGACGAGGAGGGAAGGAAAAGGAGGGAAAGAAAAGGAGGGAAGGAAGAGAAGGGAGGGAAGACGGAAAGAGAAAGGAGGGAAAGAAGTGAGGGAAGGATAAAGGAAGAGAAAGGAAGGATGAGGAGGGAAAGAAGAGAGAGGGAAGTGGGAAGGAGAAAGGAAGGAAGAGGGAGAAGGGAAGGAAGAGGGGAAGGCAGAAAGGAAGAAGAAGGCAGGTAAAGAGAGAGAAGGAAGAGGGAAAGGGAAAGGAAGGAAGGAGAGAGAGAGAGAGAGGAAGGAGGAGGGAGAGAGAGGAAGGAGCAGGGAGAGAGAGAGAGGAAGGAGCAGGGAGAGAGAAAGAGGAGGGAAGAGAGAGGAAGGAAGAGAGAGAAGAAGGGAGAGGGGGAGGAGAGAGGAAGGATGAGTGGAAGAGAAAGGAATATGACGACTGGGGAAGAGAACAGAAATTGAAATGAGGGGAAAGAGAGAGGAAGAGAGAAGCAGAAAAAGAGAGGAAGGGGAAGAGAGATGCAGAAAAGAGAGGAAGGGGAAGGAGTAGGGAGAGAGGGAAGGAGTAGGGAAGGGAGAAAGAGGAAGTAGGTAGAGAGGCAAAGAAAAATAGTAGGAAAAGAGAGGAGAAAGCCATACACTAAAGAAAATGAAAAATAATACAGTCGCCCCTCTCAATTATTTTTCTTGCCTCCCACCCTCCGTTTTTTTTTCTTGCCTCACCTCCGTTTTCTTTCTTGCCTCCCACCCTCCATTTTCTTTCTTGCCTCCCACCCTCCATTTTCTTTCTTGCCTCCCACCCTCCATTTTCTTTCTTGCCTCCCACCCTCCATTTTCTTTCTTGCCTCCTCAGTTCAAATTAGCTTGTTCGAGCCAACCTAATTTCGGATAGTCTGCCTGGCGACTATTTCCAGCGGGTACTTCGCTATTTTTAAGTGAACTGGAATTTTAAGCACTATTTCTGCCGTGTGTGTGTGTGTGTGTGTGTGTGTGTGTGTGTGTGTGTGTGTGTGTTAGAGTTGAGTGCTTTTGTTTTGCGTAGCCTTGTGTGTGTGTGTGTGTGTGTGTGTGTGTGTGTGTGTGTGTGTGTGTGTGTGTGTGTGTGTGTGTGTGTGTGTGTGTGTGTGTGTGTGTGTGTGTGTGAGAGAGAGAGAGAGAGAGAGAGAGAGAAACTTGTGTGTGCAGGGGGGAGATTGCTTTGTGTTGCGTACTCTCTCTCTCTCTCTTTAATTACTAGGCTGCGTTCTCCTCCCCTCTCTCTCATTTCTCGCCCCTTCCCCTTCATCGCTCCTGCATCAGTTCCCCCTCTATCCCGTTTTCTATTATCAATTACTTATCACCAGCCCATTTCATACAATAGATAGATAGATCGATAAATAGATAGACAGACACATAGGTAGATAGATACGTAGAGACAGATAGATAAATAGATAGATAGATAGATAGACACAGATAGGTAGATAGACAGATATAGATAGATAGTGACAAACAGACTGATTAAAGGATAGACAGACACAGACAGACAGATGGAGATAGACCCCCAGAGTGACAGATGGATAGGTAGGTAGACCGAATGAGTGAGAGAGAGAGAGTGAGAGAGAGAGAGAGAAAATTTTTTCTTCAATATCCGTTATCTTTCCTTGTCTCTCTTTCAATCTACTTGCTCACTTTCTTTATTTTCCTCTATCTTTAATTCAATATATAATTCACCTTCACTTACGTTAATGTACACTACTGATCTTTACAATGTTCCTCAAGTAATTTTCTCTCTCTCTCTCTCGTTTGCCGTCTTCGTTTTGTAATGCTGTTGTGCTGACTCCCTCTCTCTCTCTCTCTCTCTCTCTCCTATTCACATTAAAGGGTAGAGAGACAAACACATCAACAGACACGCTCTCAGGTGTGTGTGTGTGTGTGTGTGTGTGTGTGTGTGTGTGTGTGTGTGTGTGTGTGTGTGTGTGTGTGTGAGTGTGTGTGTGTGTGTGTGTGTGTGTGTGTGTGTAAATAAGATTAATACTGATAAATACAGGCTACACACACACACACACACACACACACACACACACCACATACATACAGGCATTCGCAAACATATATATACATACATTAACACCACACATGCATACAATTTCTCTCACACACACACACACACACAAATTCCTACCACGCACATATCACGTATACAGTTGCATTCCATTACCGACGCCTCCCCCCTCTCTCTCTCTCTCTCTCTCTCTCTCTCTCTCTCCGCCCACACAAGAAGCCCGTCTTACAGAAAAACCCGAAATGGAATCTGCCAGTCCGTCTGTCTCATTTCTCCTTCTTTCCTCCCTTCACTCTTCCCTCCAGTTTCCTTCCTCCTTCCTTCCCTCCATGTTTTCCTCCCTCCTTCATTTTCCTTCCTTCACTCCTCCTTCGTTCATTCTTCCTTCCCTCCATTTTTTTTCCTCCATTCTTTCCCTCCTTCCCCCCATTTTCTTCCTCCTTCCTTCCCTCCCTCCTCCTTCGTTCAGTCTTCCTTCCCTCCTCCTTCGTTCAGTCTTCCTTCCCTCCGTTTTTCTTCCTTCTCTTCATTTTCTTCGTCCATTCCTTCCTCTCATTCTTCCTTCCTTCTTTCCTTCCTTCCTCCCTCCCTCCCTCCTCAATTTCTACCTTCCTTCTTAAAACTTTCTTAGTCTTCCTTCCTTCACTCATCCTTCCCTCCCTTACCTTCCTCTCATCCTTCCTTCCTTCAGTGTTCTTCCCTTCCTTTCTTCCTCCTTCCTTCTTTCCTTCCTTTCCTCTTCAGTTTCTTCCTTCCTTCATAGCCCTCTTATCTTCCTTCAATTTTCTTATTTTCCTTCCTTCACTTCTTTCTTTTTTCCTTCCTTCCTTCAATCTTTTCCCCTAATTCTTCTTCCTTTCGATTTTCTCTCCATTTTCCTCTCCTTTCCTCCTCCTCCTCTTCCTTTCCTATGTCTCTCTTCCTCCATTCCCCTGTCCTTCATTCCTTCTTTCCTTCAATATTATATCTTCTTCCTTCACTCTTCCTTCCTTCAATTTTCTTCCTTCTCTCCTCTTCCTTCATTCCTCCTTCCATTCCTTCAATTTTCTTCCTTCTCTCCTCCTTCATTCTTCCTTCAACATTCTCTCTTAATCCTCCTCTTCCTTCATTCTTCCTTCCATTCCTTCAACATTCTTCCTCCTTCAATCTTCCTTCCTTCTCTCCTCTTCCTTCATTCTTCCTTTCCTTCAATATTCTCTCTTCCTCCTCCCCTTCCTTCATTCGTCCATTCTTTCCTTCAATATTCTCTCTTCCTCCTTCACTCTTCCTTCCCTTCCTTCTCTCCTTCCTTCATCTCTTCTCATCTTCCTTCCTTTGTCTATGCTAATACTTCCTTCTTCCTTCACTATTTTCCCTCTTCCTTCTCTTCACTTTCCTTCCTTTTTTCTTCCTTCATTTTCCTTCTTGATTTTCCTTTTTCCTTTGTCTTCAACTGCTCATTTTTTTTTACTATCATACCTTCGTTAAATTCCTTCTCTCTCTCTCTCTCTCTCTCTCTCTCTTTAATCTGCTCTTTTTCCTCCACCTCGTCCTTGTCTTGTATTTCTCCTCCATTTTTCCCTTCCTCTAATTACTCTCTTTTTCTCTCCTTTTCTTTCCTCTCTCTCTCTCTCTCTCTCTCTCTCTCTCTCTCTCTCTCTCCATATCATCTAATTTGCATTTAATTTTTTCCTCCGCCTCCTTTCCTCCTCCTCCTTTCCTTCCTCCTCCTCTTCTAGTCTTCCTCTCCTCTTCCTCCTCCTCCTCTCTATTTAATCTTCCCAAATCTTACTCTTCCTTCTCGCCTCTCTTCCTCTTTCCTCCTTCTTCCTCCCTCCTCCTCTTCGTCTTTCCAGCCCTCCATTTTTCCTCCAAGTTTTTCCTCCACCTTCCCTCCTTCTCCTCCAAACTTTCTTTCTCTTTTGCTCCAATTTTTCTTCCGTGTCAAAGGAAAGTTAACTCTACTTCTTCTCAAAGGAAGGAAGGAAGGAAGGAAGGAAGGAAGGATGGATGGATGGAAGGAAGGATGGATGGATGGATGGATGGATGGATGGAAGGATGGAAGGAAGGATGAATGGAAGGAAGGAAGGAAAGAAGGATGGATGGATGAATGGATGGATGGATGGAAGAAGGCCGGAGGGAAGGAAGGAAGGATGGAAGGAAGGAAAGAAGGAAGGAAGGAAGGTAGGAAGGAACTGAGAACTGAAGAAGGAAAAAGACAATGAAAAAATGAGAGGAAGGAAAGAAGGAAAGTGAAGACAGAGAGACAGACAGGAAGAGAAGAAAATATATAAGGAAACAGAGAGAGGAAGAGGATAGGATTAAGATTACGAGGAGGAGGAGGAGGAGGAGGAGGAGGAGGAGGGTAAAAATCAGCAAAGGAAACAGAAAGACAGGAATAGGGAGAGAGAGAGAGAGAGAGAGAGAGAGAGAGAGAGAGAGAGATTAAGTTTGAAAATATGTCTCCTGGGAAATTAAGTAGCGGAAATAAAGTGCTGACTGGCGCTTACTACTACTACTACTACTACTACTACCACCACTACTACCACACCACCACAACAGCGAGCATATATCATCAAACAGAAGAATAGAGAAAGACCAAATTAGAGTTTCTGAAGCAAAGCCACGTGGAAAGGGGGCTTGGGGGGCTTGGAGGGGGGGTTTGTGGGGGGGCTTGAAGGGGGGTTTGTGGGGGGCTTGGAGGGGGGGTACTTAATAACACCTATAATATTCATTACGTCATTAGTGCAACCTGGTTTTAATGAAGCAATGATTACACAACCTCGTATCTAGTGTGTGTGTGTGTGTGTGTGTGTGTGTGTGTGTGTGTGTGTGTGTGTGTGTGTGTGTGTGTGTGTGTGTGTGTGTGTGTGTGTGTGTGTGTGATCAGGCTGCCGTCTCCCCAACTCACACCCGTCTCACTCACCTCTCCACTTCTTCCCTCCCCCTCATCCTCGGTCTTCCCCTTCCCCTCCCCTCCACAACTACATACAACAATAAAAACGTACATACATACATAACATACATATAAACATACGTACAGTACATGGTAACATACATACATACATACAAACCTACACACATACATTCATTCATACAAACTTGCATACATACATATATACAAACATACATACATACATACATAGCATACATACATACATATATTCTTCCCTGCATTTCCTCCTCCTTACAAAATCGTACACACACACGCACACACATATGTAGACCTCCAACCAGCTATACACACATACAGACAGACACAAGTAAACAGACACAAGCCTAGCCTCTATATCCGCTTACACACACACACACACACACACACACACACACACTACCGCCTCAAACAGCATAGATGAACACCACTCAGACCAGGCTTGGTTCGTGTGTGTGTGTGTGTGTGTGTGTGTGTGTGTAATCTGGTATGGAGTGGTGTAGAAATACAAAGGGGACGTAGCGAGCAAGAGTGTGGTATCCCGTGACGCAGTATGTAGTATGTATGAGCCGGTATAAGTGTGACGCAGTATGAATAAGGTATACTAGTGTGACGCAGTGTGTATATGGTAGAGTATATTAGTGTGACGCAAAATGTACCGTATGATAAAGTATGATAAGTGTGACGCATGTGGAAAAGTATATTATTAGTATGATGCAGTATGTGAAGAAAATGACAAGTGTGATGCAGCATGTACATAGTAAAGTATGATATTAGTGTGATGTATTAAGTATAAGATTAAGTATAAGTATGATGTAGTATGTGAAAAAGTATAAGTGTGATGCAGTATGTGAAAAAGTATGTGTGACGCAGTATGTGAAAAAGTATGTGTGACGCAGTATGTGAAAAAGTATAAGTGTGACGCAGTATGAGAAAAAGTAGAAGTGTGATGTAGTATGTGAAAAAGTATGTGTGACTCAGTATGTATGATAAGGTACAAGTGTGACGTAGCATATGCAAAAGTATAACAACAGTGTGACAAAGTGTGAGAAAAGTATGATGTGTGACGCAGTGTGAAAAATTGACTAGTGTGACGCAGTATGTATATGGTTCAGTATGATATTAGTGTGACGCAATATGTATATGATTATGATATTTGTGTGACGCAGTGTGAATAAGGTATAGTATGTGTGACGCAGTATATATAGAGCAAAGTATGACATTAGTGTGACAGCATATACACAGCAAAGTATCAGTGTGACGCAGCATGTATATGGTAAAGTATTGGTGTGACGCAGTGTGTATATGGTTGAGTATTTTAGTGTGACTGTATATGGTAGAATATATTAGTGTGACGCAGTGTGTATAGGTATATGG
>NC_137025.1:42092180-42094680 GCF_032717465.1 Coenobita brevimanus | reverse complement strand
GCAGCTCTCTCTCTCTCCCTCTCTCTCTCCCCCCACCAATCAGCAGCTCTGAATGGCCGTCTGATTGGGGGGATAATTTTCTCCCTTCAATAGTGTAGATTAGAGTGGGGCGCCGCACCCCCCCTATCTCAATCTCTCCCCACCCTATAATTTTTACCCTCTCCCTCTCTCTCTCTCTCTCTCTCTTCTCTCTCTCCCCACCCTTTAATTATTACCACTCTCTCTCTCTCTCTCTATGTGTTTATAGCAAGACGCCCTAATCCCAGAATCGTGTCTATCTATCTATTTATCTATCTACAGCCAGACACCTTAACCCCTAAAGTCTATCTATCTATCTATCTATATCTATCTTCCTATCTATCTACAGCCAGAAACCTTAATCCTTGAAATCTATCTTCCTATCTATCTATCTACCTACCTATCTATCCATCTATCAATCTATCTACCTATCTAACTATCTACCTATCTATCTATAATCAGAAGCCTTAATCCTTGAATGCTATCTTCCTATCTATCTATCTACCTACCTATCCATCTATCTATCAATCTATCTACCTATCTATCTATCTATAATCAGATGCTTTACTTCCAAAAAACTGTGACTACAAACCAATCTTCATATCACCTATCTATCTATCTACCTACCTATCTATCTATCTATAACCTTGTCTCGATCACCATCAAGCTGCCCTTTCCCTAACTCACAGCTCTCCATCTCATCCTCGGTCTTCCCCTCCCCTCCCCCTTCTCTAATATATCTCTCCATCTCGTCCCCTCTCCCCTCCGCTTCCTCTCTCCACATCATTCACATTCTCTCCTATTCAGTCTCTCATTTCCCTCTCCTTGTCAGTCTCATTCCTCTTCTAGTCAGTCTCTCATTTCCCTCCCCCAGTCACTCATTTCTCTCAGTCTCTCATTTCCCTCTCCTTGTCAGTCTCTCATTTCCCTCTCCTAGTCAGTCTCATTTCCCTCTCCTAGTCAGTCTCTCGTTTCCCTCCTAGTCAGTCTCTCATTTCCCTCTCCTAGTCACTCATTTCCCTCTCCTAGTCAGTCTCTCATTTCCCACCCTTCCTCTCCCCTCCATTTCATTTTTTAATTTCATATTTTTTAACATCAATTTTTTCATTTTACTTTGAAGGAAAAACATGATAGAATGAGAGGCTGATAACAGAATGAGGGGAGGATGAGGGGAGGAAGAATGAGGGGAGAGGGGGGAGAATGAGGGAAGAATGAGGGGAGAATGATGGGAGGAAGAATAAGGGGAGAATGAGGAAGGAGAATGAGGGAAGAATGAGGGGAGGATGAGGAAGGAGAAAGAGGGAAGAATGAGGGGAGAATGAGGGATGAATGAAGGAAGAATGAAGAGAATGAGGGAAGAAGAATGAGGAGGGAGAATGAAGGAAGAATGCGGGAAGAATGAGGGGAGAATGAGGGGAGAGAATGAGAGAAGAATGAGGGGAAAATGAGGGAAGGATGAGGGGAGAGAATGAGGGAAGAATGAGTGGAGAATGAGGAGGGAGAATGAGGGAAGAATAAGGGGAGAATGAGGGAAAAATGAGGGAGAATGAGAGGAGAATGAAAGGAGAATGAGAGGAGAATGAAGGAAGGATGAGGGGAGAGAATGAGGGAAGAATGAGGGGAGAGAATGAAGGAAGAATGAGGGAAGAATGAGGAGGGAGAATGAGGGAAGGATGAGGGGAGAATGAGGGAAGAATGAAGGAAGGATGAGGGGAGAATGAGGGAAGAATGAAGGAAGGATGAGGGGAGAATGAGGGAAGAATGAAGGAAGGATGAGGGAAGAATGAAGGGAGGAATCATAGGAGGAAGAATGAGGGAAGAATGAAGGGAGGAAGAATGAGGGGAGGAAGAATAAAGGAAGAATGAGGGAAGGAAGAATGAAGGGAGGAAAGAATGAGGGAAGGAAGAATGAGGGCGGGAAGAATGAAGGAAGAATGAAGGGAGGAAGAATGAGGGAGGGAAATAAATGAAGAGGGAAGAATGAAGATGAAAAATGAGGATGAAGAATGAGGGGAAGAATAAGGGAAGGAAGGATAAAGGAAGAATGAAGGAGGGAAGAATGAGGGAAGGAAGAATGAGGGAAAAGAATGAGGGAGGGAAGAATGAGGGAGGGAAGAATGAGGGAGGGAAGAATGAGGGGAGGAAGAATGAAGGGAGGAAGAATGAGGGAGGGAAGAATGAGGGAAAAGAATGAAGGGAGGGAAGAATGAGGGAAAAGAATGAAGGGAGGGAAGAATGAGGGAGGGAAGAATGAGGGAGGGAAGAATGAAGGAAGGAAGAATGAGAGAGGGAAAACTGAGGGAGGGAAGAATGAGGGAAGGAAGAATGAGGGGAGGAAGAAGGAAGGAAGAATGAGGGAGGGAAATAAATGAAGAGGGAAGAATGAAGATGAAGAATGAGGAACGAAAAAGGATAGTGGATTATTATCTGTTGTAAATCCTTATACTCTCTCTCTCTCTCTCTCTCAGAACCTATCTATTTA
>NC_137025.1:42077180-42084680 GCF_032717465.1 Coenobita brevimanus | reverse complement strand
ACTAATTGATGGACAGATTGATAGATAGACACAGACAGACTAATTGTTAGATGGATAGATAGACCGATAGATGGATAGATATAAAGACTGAGACTGATCGATAGACAGGCAGATATGTAGGTAGTTAATATTTAATCAATATAGTCAAAGGTATCTATCTATTTATCTATCTACCTACCAACCTACCCATCTATCTACCTACCTACCTACCTACCTACCATCTATCTACCTACTTACCTATCTAAATATCTACCTACTTCCTCATCCATCTACCTATCTATCTATCAGTATGTCTATCTACCCATCTATCTGTATATCTACCTATCTATCTATATACCTACCTACCTGTATCTATCATCCATCTACCTACCTATCTATCTATTTACCCATCTATATCATCCATCTATCTAACTACCTATCTATCTTCTATCTATCTATCTATTGCCTAAGACTCCAACAATAGTCTCAAGGCTTATTCAGACCTTCAATGGAAAGGGCTAAAATTAACCTTGAGAGAGAGAGAGAGAGAGAGAGAGAGAGAGAGAGAGAGAGAGAGAGAGAGAGAAAGCGTTCCACATTGAGACTTGGACAATTAGCATAGAGAGAGAGCCTCCACTTGGCGATAATGAGGGGGAGGGGAGGGGAGGGGAGGGGGAGGGGAGGAAAGTGGAAGAGAAAAAGAGAAAGATGAAACGGGAAATGGGATGCGAAATGGGGAGGGGGAAGGGAGAGGGAAGGGGAGGAGGGAGGGGAGAGGGAGGGGAGAGGGAGGGAGGATGAAGGGAGGAAGGAGGGAGAAGGGAGGAAGGAGGGAGAAGGGAAGAAGGCGGGAGGAGGAAGGGGGGAGGAAAGGAGGAGGGAGGGGAGAGGAGAGAGAACAAGATGATAAAGGGGAGGCAAAAATGAGAGAGAGAGAGAGAGAGAGAGAGAGAGAGAGAGAGAGAGAGAGAGAGAGAGAGAGAGAGACCCAGGTAAACACAATGATATGCAGAAAAAAAAAAAACTAACGTGAAATTGTGGTGATTGTGGTAGTGACTGTGGTAGGAGGAATGGTGGTAGTGGTAGCAATGGTGGTAGTTGCAATGCTGGTAGTTGTCAGGGATAATGGATGGCCTGGAATAATTGTTGCTACAGATGTTGGTAATGTTGGTAGTTGTGGTGGTAATGTCGGTAGTTGTGGTGATTGTTGGTAATGTTGGTAGTTGTGGTGGTGGTGGTAATGTTGGTAGTTGTGGTGGTGGTGGTAATGTTGGTAGTTGTGGTGATATTGTTGGTAGCTGTGGTAGTGGTAATGTTGGTAGTTGTGGTGGTGATGATGTTGGTAGCTGTGGTGGTAATGTTAGTAGTTGTGGAGGTAGTAATGTTGGTAACTGTGGTGGTGGCAATGTTGGTAGTTGTGGTGGTGGTAATATTGGTAGTTGTGGTGGTAGTAATGTTGGTAGTTGTGGAGGTGGTAATGTTGGTAATTGTGGTGGTGGTAATGTTGGTAGTTGTGGTGGTGGTAATGTTGGTAGTTGTGGTGGTGGTAATGTTGGTAGTTGTGGTGGTAGTAATGTTGGTAGTTGTGGTGGTAATGTTGGTAGTCATGGTGGTAATGTTGGTAGTTGTGGAGGCGGTAATGTTGGTAGTTATGGAGGCGGTAATATTGATAGTTGTGGAGGCGGTAATGTTGGTAGTTGTGGTGGTAATGTTGGTAGTGGTGGTGGTGGTAATGTTGGTAGTTGTGGTGGTGGTGGTGGAGTTGGTAGTTGTGGTGGTGGTGGTGGTGAGAGAGAGAGAGAGAGAGTTACCATGGAAACCCAGGCAAATAACACACTAGCACTACCATGTCATTACTCTCTCTCTCTCTCTTGAATCCACTATCTCTCATCTCTCTCCTAATGTCGCTCTCATTCACCTTTCCTCTCTCTCACCCTTTGGCCTTTCCCACCATTCACACTCACCTCGATATTCTCTCTCTCTCTCTCTCTCTCTCTCACACACACACACACACACACACACACATTCTCCTACTCTAACTAACAATGTAACTGAATTTCGTCTCCCTCCCTCTCTCTCTCTCTCTCCACCACAACTACGACAATCCCTACCACTACCACCACAACTACCAACATCAAAACTACCACAATCCCCACCATACCACCACCACCTCTACCACAACTACCACCATCGCTACCACAACTACCACAATCACCACAGGTAATACAATCCAACCTACCACACCTACACGATTCTCACCTACCACAATTCCTATCAACCACAATCCCACCACTACCACAATTTCCACAGCTACCACACCAACCACAACTACCACAATCCCACATCTGCCACAACAATCAGATACCATCTTCCACTACCACAATTTCCTTACCACCACTACCACAATTAAGCCTATCCTTACCATAACTACCACTATTACCACCACCACTACTAGCTACCACCACTACCACAACTATAGCAATTAAGGCCTATCCCTACCACAATCACCACCATTATCCCAACTACCACCATTATCCCAACTACCACCATTCATCTTTTACTACCACTACCACCACTACTACCACAATTCATAACTACCACAATAACCGTGAATTAGTACCACAACCAAAACTACCACACTCACTACCATCCCTTCACACAACCACAACCACAGACTATCCTGACTACCACAACTACCATCACAACCACCACCATCACCATCACCTACCACCACAACCACCCCAACTACCACCACTACCACAACTACCACCACAACCACCACCATCACCACAACTAACACCACCACCACCACTACCACAACCACCACCACTACCACAACCACCACCGCTACCATTCACGTGAAATGCGGCCTTCACTGTGCCCTAATTCAATGGCCAAGCTTAGACCTGAGAGAGAGAGAGAGAGAGAGAGAGAGAGAGAGAGAGAGAGAGAGAGAGAGAGAGAGAGAAGGAAAATGGGGATATGAGAGAGAGAGAGAGAGAGAGAGAGAGAGAGAGGAAGGAGATGGAGGGGGAAAAGAGAGAAGGAAGGAAAATGGGGATATGAGAGAGAGAGAGAGAGAGAGAGAGAGAGAGAGGGGGGAATTCAATAAACACACCACAAGCCCTACGCATCACCATGAAGTTATTACCTCCCCCCTCCCCCTCCCCTCTCCTCCCCCTCACTCCCTTAACTCATCCTCCCTCCCCTCTTTCATTACATCCTCTCTCTCTCTCTCTCTCTCTCTCTCTCTCTCTCTCTCTCCATTCACTCACCTTATCTCACATGCCTCATACTGCACTGCCTCCCCCCCCTCTCTCTGTCTGTCTGTCTGTCTCTCTCTCTCTCTTTCTCTGTCTCTCTCTCTCTCGCTCTCTCTCATAACTCTTTAGTCTAACTTTCGCCTCTCAATTACTCTCACTCTAACTTTCACACTCCACCGACTCCTTGCTCTCTCTCTCTCTCTCTCTCTCTGTATTTCCAGCTATCCATCCATCCATATACTTTATTCCAACTCTCTCTCTCTCTCTCTCTCTCTCTCTCTGTATTTCCAGCTATCCATCCATCCATATACTTTATTCCAACTCTCAATCTCTCTCTCTCTCTCTCTCTCTGTATTTCCAGCTATCCATCCATCCATATACTTTATTCCAACTCTCTCTCTCTCTCTCTCTCTCTCTCTCTCTCTCACATAACATTTTTACTCAGCTCAAAGAGTGTGTTAATCACCTGTGCTAATTACGCCTACCTTTTAATTGCACTCATTAATACAGTAATTGCCTGGGTCACCGTTAATAGAGGTTAATTAAGTGACCACAATTATTTAGGCTATTTACTATTATTTATTTTTTTAATGGCATATCGATATAGGGTTGCGACTTCATAATAATAATAAATGATAATGATGATGATGATGACAATAAGAATAATTACTACTACTACTACTACTACTACTACTAATAATAATAATAATAAAAACAGTAATAATAACAATAGTAGTTATTATTATTATTATTAGTAGTAGTAGTAATAGTAGTAGTAGCAGAACAATTGCGGTAGTAGTAGTAGTTGTTGTAAAGTAGACGAACCAGCACTAGGATAAGTAGAGGTAATATTATAAGTACAGAAATTACTTATACGGCACTGCTGAGAGAGAGAGAGAGAGAGAGAGAGAGAGAGAGAGAGAGAGTCGGTTGTGTTGCCATCTACTGCCTGAGTAAAATTAAAGATTTTGAGTTACCGCCTCTCTCTCTCTCTCTCTCTCTCTCTCTGCAAAACTTAAAAACTTTTCCCCAATATCATTTACTTTTTCCTTCTGTCTCTTCCCTCCCTCCTTCCTTCCTTCCTTCTTTCCTTCCCCCACCCTCACCTCCTTCCCAATTCCTTCCTTCCTCCTTCCCCTCCTCCTCCTCCCTTTCATGTCTTTCTCAATCATGTTTTCCTTCCTCCTCCCCCTCCTTCCTTCATTCCTTCCTCCTCTCTCCTTCACCCCACTCATCCTTCCTCTACCAGCTTCCTTCCTTCACTCTTCCCTCCTTCCTTCACCCCTCCCTCCTTCCTTCCTCCCACTCACTAATACTCCCTCCCTTCTTCCTTCCTTCAGTCCTTTATCCTCCTTCACCTCTTCCTGTATTGCTTCCTTCTTCCTTACTTCCTCCCTCTCACTCACCCCACCTCCCTTTCTCCCTTCCTTCCTTCCTCCCCCCCCCCCCGCTCAGCTAGTTTCCTTCCTTCCTGTTTTTCCTCCTCCATTCAACCCACCCTTTCCCATTTCCTTCTCTCCCTCCTTCCTCCATTTCTTTTCTCACTCCTCTCTCCATCCGACGTTGCATCCTTCCTTCCTCCTACCATTTCTCCCTATTTCCTCTTTCATTCTTCCTTCCTTCTTTGCACTGTCTCCCCTCTCTCCTTCCCTCCTCATTTCCTTATCTTCCTTCCTTCCCTCCTTCCTACCTACTACCTTCATTCTGCTCATTATCTTCCCTCCCTCCTCCCTCCTTTCTTCCCTCCCTTCTTTCCTTCCCTCCAACCTACCTCCACTCTTCCTTCCGTTCTTCCTCCCTCCCTTCCCTCCTTCCTTCCTACAGTCTTCCTTCTTTCCTTCATTCATTGTTATCTCCCTCCCTTCCTCCCTCTCTCCTTCCTTCCTTCCCCCCTCTCTCCTTCCTTCCTTCCTTCCTTCCCTCCCCTCCCTCCTTCCTTCCTTCCCTCCTTCCTACCAACAACTTTCATTTTTCCTTCATTCACTCATTCTTCTATCTCCCTCTTCTTTCCATCCTCCCTCCCTTCCTTCCTTCCAACCCTCCTCCCTCCCTCCCTCCTTCCTTCCTTCCCTCCCTCCTTCCTTCCTTCCTTCCCTCCTTAACACGCACTAACAGCACTTTAGTCACTCAGTCTTTTGATATGGAAATTACCTTTGACCTCCGCTACCCCCCCTTCTCTCTCTCTCTCTCTCTCTCTCTCGTTGCCTTATTTTTTCTATTCTCTCTCCTTCATCTATCTTCATTATAAATCTATTTTTCTTCCACCTCTCTTTCTCGATCTATCTCTATCTATCCCTCAATATATCTATCATTCTATCTATCAAGGTATACATTCATTCACTCACCTATCTATATCTCCATTATCTCTCTCTCTCTCTCTCTCTCTCTCATCTATCTATCTCCATTATTATTCTATTATGTATCTATCTATCCACCAATCATTCATTCTATCTATCTGTATATCTATTTGTATATCCATCTATATCTACCTTTATTCACTAACTCTTCCACCAGTCTCTCTCTCTCTCTCTCTCTCTCTAACACCCTTCCATTGTCTTTCTATTATTCTTTGTCTCTCTCTCTCTCTCAACATCCCTCCATTATCATTCTATTACTCCCCTCCCTCCATTCTCTCCCTCCCTCTCTCATTCCCAGTTTTCCTTTATCATTTTCCTCCTGTCTTTTCTCCTCCCCTTTCTCATTATTCCTCTCCCCTCTCCTCTCTCTCTCTCTCTCTCCCTCCCCTGTCATTTACATCTTATCACATACAGTATACTACACATTTTCTGACTGTCTTTACATCTACTACTACTACCACCACCACTACTATCATCACTACTACTACTACTACTACTACTACTATTAAAACTTCCTACATCCTTAAGGGAATTTTGTTTTTGTCACTATTATTATTATTATTATCATTATTATTACTATTATTATTATTATTATTATTATTATTATTACTTATTTTAAAACTGGGATAGGGCATTTCAAACTTAGGTCATCTTGGTCGGACAATTTTCTTCTTCTTTAGGCCAAATATGAAGACAATCCATGAACCGAATTTCCAGGTATTTTCCGCAACACAGACACGTGAACCAGCCAGGCTATCTCAAGAACCGCTTCAACTAGACAGCCGAAATTTAACCACAGAACAGTCTTAAGGTGGAGGCAGTGTGGAAAAGAGTGTGGTGCCAATCGGTGCATTTTCTGAGATCGCCTGGGGTCAAAA
This sequence comes from Coenobita brevimanus, assembly GCF_032717465.1. Lineage (NCBI taxonomy): Eukaryota > Metazoa > Arthropoda > Malacostraca > Decapoda > Coenobitidae > Coenobita > Coenobita brevimanus. Next base: position 42,078,203 of record NC_137025.1, on the reverse strand, counting down.
ATTGGCACTGTTCAAGGTACTTCGCATGTCACCTTTTTTCCATGAAGGATTAATGCCACATCCACCACACTTGATATGCTTTACACTTTTTTTTTTATAATGAATCTATGTCCATCTTTCCTCCCTTCCTCCCACTCTCTCTCCCTCCCTCCTTCCTTCCTCCCTCCCACAAGATCAGTGACCTTGACCTCAATGTCCCTTTATAACTCGGCGTCTAGTAGGCAATGGCTGAGGGGGGGGGGTTTCTATTAATATTGTCCTTGGATAATTTTAGTGTTCTAGTTATTATTATTCTTATTATTATTATTATTTATTATTATTATTATTATTATATCATCATTATTATTATTATTATTTATATTATAATTATTTATTATTATTACCAATTATGACTTACTGTTATTACTTCGTAATATTTATACAGCTATCACTACCACCAACACTACTACTACTACTACTACAACTACTACTACTCTTACTATTGCGCAAATCTTTTTCCCTTCTCTCTTTACCGCAAGTCTCTCTCTCTCTCTCTCTCTCTCTCTCTCTCTCTCTCTCTCTCTCTCTCATACGAAAAGACGGACATCAGCCAAAAAAAAAAAAAAAAACAGACATTTACGCAGAAAAAAAAGAAAAAAGGAAAAGAAAAACGAAAAAGAAAAAAGAAACACGAAAAAGAAAAGAAAATGAAAAAGAAAAACGAAAAAGAAAATAAAATAAAAAGAAGAAAAGGAAAAAAACGAAAACAAAAATGAAAAAGAAAAACGAAAAAGAAAAGAAAAAAAGAAAATAATGAAAAATAAAGAAAAAACGTAAAGAAAAAATCAGAAAATCCATTAAGGACAATTAGCATCAAAAGAGCCAATTACCGCCAGGCCTCAATTAACACACACACACACACACACACACACACACACACAAAGGCATTTAATTCTGACTTCCTGTTTTATAAGTTGCTGTAAAATGGGGGAGAGAGAGAGGGAGAGAGAGAGAGAGAGAGAGAGAAAATTATTTATAAGTACG
>NC_137025.1:42054680-42062180 GCF_032717465.1 Coenobita brevimanus | reverse complement strand
TTTAGTGGATGGCTAAGAGAGAGAGAGAGAGAGAGAGAGAGAGAGAGAGAGAGAAAGGGGGGGTAATGGGAAATTGTGTGTGTGTGTGTGTGTGTGTGTGAGAGAGAGAGAGAGAGAGAGAGAGAGAGAGAGAGAGAGAGTTAGCATGTTCCATCCAATCTTAGCATTTTTGTGAATATCGTCACTATATATATAATACTGAAGGAATAAAAGAGGAGGAAGAGAGAAGGAGAGGGAGGAAGAGAGGAAGACAAGGAAGAGGAAGAAGAGAGAAGAAGAGGGAGGAAGAGAGGAAGACAAGGAAGAGGAAGAAGAGAAGAAAGAGGAAAGGAAGAGAGGATGGAGAAGAGAAAAAGAGGGAGTTGAGGAAGGAAGAGAGGAAGACGAGAAGAGGAAGAAAATAAAAGGAAGAGAGGAAGACATGGAAGAGGAAGAAGAAAGAGGAAAGGAAGGGAGGAAGGAGAAAAGAGAGAAAGAGAGGGAGCAGAGGAAGGGAGGAAGACAAGGAAGAGGAAGAAGAGGAAAGGAAAGGAGGAAGGAGAAAAGAGAGAAATAGAGGGAGTAGAGGAAGGAAGAGAGGAAGTCGAGGAAGAAGGAAGAGGAGATGCAGGAGGAGAAGGTAGAGAGGAAGTAGGAAATGAAGGAAGAGGGAAAGAACTGGTAAAGGAGAGGAAGGAAGAGAGATATAAGAGGGAGGAGATGAGCGAAGAGAGGAAGGAGGAAAGGAAGGAAAGAAGAGAGAGAGAGAGAGAGAGAATCAGCAGTGGGCGAGAGTTGAAGTAAAGTTAGCGAGGGTTTGACTTTCCTGTCTCTCTCTCTCTCTCTCTCTCTCTCTCTCTCTCTCTTCCTGACTCACAATCTCCTCCCTCTATTGTTTCCTCCCTTACCTACTTTCCTCCCTATTGTTTCCCTCCCACTTGGCATTTTTCTCTCCCTCCAAGACTCTCTCTCTCTCTCTCTCTCTCTCTCTCTCTCTCTCTCTCTCTCTCTCTCTCTCTCTCTCCCCTTTGTGCCTCTCCCCTCTCCCCATTTTCTGTTGCTGCCCATTGTGTCGCTCTGACAAACACACACACACCCAAACTTTGCCTTATCGCCCACCCGCACACACACGTACACACATACATACACACATACGTACACAAAACTACATAAATATACATACATTCATACACACACAAACTACATATACACACATACAATCATATACGTAAACATACATACATACACAACCTTCATATACATACATACATACATACAAACTTCATGTACATACATATACATACAAACTTCATATACATACATACATACACAAACTACATACGCTATACATACATACATTCATACATACATATAAACTACACATACATAAATACACAAACTTCATACACATACATACATAAACTTCACATACGTACATACATACACAAACTACATATACGTACATACATACAAACTACATATACATACATACATACATACACAAACTACATATACATACATACATACACAAACTACATATACATACATACATACATACACAAACTACATATACATACATACATACACAAACTACATATACATACATACATACGATTATTCATACATAGCCTACACAGGATAAATACATACACAAAACTACACACATACATAAACTAAACACCTACATACACACAGATTACACATGTACACACAAACCGTAAGGCATACACACACCTCACATACGAAATAAAAACACACACACACACACACACACACACACACACACACACACACACACACACAGGATCTTTCACTCACGGTTACATTTAAACTTTGTCACGAACTCAAATAAGCTCTCTCTCTCTCTCTCTCTCTCTCTCTCTCATTTACCTTTTTCCTTCCTCTTATTCTACGTCTCTCTCTCTCTCTCTCATTTACCTTTTCCTTCCTCTTATTCTACGTCTCTCTCTCTCTCTCTCTCTCTCTCTCTCTCTCTCTCTCTCTCTTTCCTTCCTCTTATTCTACGTCTCTCTCCCCCCCCTCTCTCTCTCTCGTACCCGTGTTTGAGTGTGATTGGAGAGCTTAGAGTCAACCGGGTCGACTCAGGGATTAGGCTGCCTACATTATCACTCCTTATCTTGATTGGGGATTAGTGAAGGAGGAGGAGGAGGAGGAGGAGGAGGAGGAGGAGGAGTGAGAGAGAGAGAGAGAGAGAGAGAGAGAGAGAGAGAGAATCTTATTTTTCACAACAAATTTGCAAATAAAAAAAACTAAAGACGATATAGCTCTACAAAGACAGGTAAATCAGGTAGTAAAATAATAATAATAATAATAATAATAATAATAATAATAATAAAAATAAGTATAATGGCGACAATAATAACAATAATAATAGTAATAACAACAATAATAATAATAATTCGTCCCAAAAACTGAATATCAATTCCAAATTTTAACATACATTTCGATAATTTGGCTGGAAAAAAAAAAAAAAAAAAAGTTATGAATTAAAGAATTTAACTTAATCATGAAAATTTCGGAAAAGATTTTATTTTATATTAATTTTAAAAACGGGAGTATATATAAAGGGAGGAAAGGGGGGAGGTAGGGAGGGAGAAAAGGGGAGGAGGTAAGGAGGGAGAAAAGGGTAGGAAGTAGGGAGGAAGAAAAGGGGAGGAGGTAAGGAGGGGAGAAAAGGGGAGGAGGTAGGAAGGGAGGAAAGGGGAGGAGGTAGGGAGGGAGAAAAGGGGAGGAGGTAAGGAGGGAGAAAAGGGTAGGAAGTAGGGAGGAAGAAAAGGGGAGGAGGTAAGGAGGGGAGAAAAGGGGAGGAGGTAGGAAGGGAGGAAAGGGGAGGAGGTAGGGAGGGAGGAAAGGGGAGGAGGTAGGGAGGGAGGAAAGGGGAGGAGGTAGGGAGGGCAAAAAAGGGAAGAGGTAGGGAGGGAGAAAAGGGGAGGAGGTAAGGAGGGAGAATAGGGGAGGAGGTAAGGAGGGAGAAAAGGGAAGGAGGTAGGGAGGGAGGAAAGGGGAGGAGGTAGGAAGGGAGGAAAGGGGAGGAGGAAGGGAGGGAGAAAAGGGATGGAAAGGGAGTGTAGGAGAGGGAGATAGGGAGGTAGTCTAGTCTACATAAAGGGAGAATCGGACTGAAGGGAGGGAATCAACCTAAAGGGAGGAGGTAGGGATGGAGGGGAGGGTAGGAAAAGGGAGGGCGAGGGGAGGTAATTTAGTCTACAAAGGGAGAGAGTCGCCCTAAGGGAGGGAAACAGCCTAAAGGGAGGCGGTAGGGAGGGTGGGCAAAGGGAGAGTAAGCCACGGTATTGAAAAGTTATGATTGAGTTAGTGAGGGTCAAGGTAGGGAGACTCCAGCCCCCCCCCCTCTCTCTAAAGGGAACGCATAGGGTAGGGAGGAGAAATAAATGTGGAAAAACTGAGAAAGAGAGAGAGAGAGAGAGAGAGAGAGGATAGAAGGAAGAAGAGAGGAGGAAAGAGGAAAAGAAGAGAAACAAGAGTAGAGGAAGAAGAAAGGACGAGAGGAAGGAAGGAAGAGGAAGCGAGGAGAGAAGGAAGGAGTGAGGAAGAAGAGGAGAGGAGAAAAGAGGAAGAGAGGAGGGAGGGAGGGAAGAAGAAGAGAGGAGGGAAGGAAGAAGACAGGAAGAAACCAAGAAGGAAAACATAGGTAGAAAGGAAAGAGGAAGAGGAATGTGTGTGTGTGTGTGTGTGTGTGTGTGTGTGTGTGTGTGTGTGTGTGTGTGTGTGAGAGAGAGAGAGAGAGAGAGAGAGAGAGAGAGGGAACAGATGGCAAGTGTCATCGAGGGAGAGGGGAGACAAAGAGAGAGAGAGAAAGAGAGAGAGAGGGAAGGGAGAGGGAGAGGGTGAGTGATTTAGAGCTAGGGAGAGAGAGACAGGGAGAGAAAGGGAGAGTCAAGGTGAAAGGATGAATTATAATAGAGAGAGAGAGAGAGAGAGAGAGAGAGAGAGAGAGAGAGTGAATTTGGGTGAAAGAGTGAGCAAGCATGAGAGTGAGATAGAGTGAATAAGTGTGTTGGCTTTAATGGCGTGGTGAATAAGAGTGAATGGCCCGATGAGAGTGAGTGAGTGAGTGAGAGAGTGAGTGAGTGAGTGAGTGAGCGGGTGAGTGAGTGAGTGAGCGGGTGAGTGAGTGAGTGAGCGGGTGAGTGAGTGATTAAGGAATCCCCACTCACTCTGACTGAGGATAAGCGTCAGTATGAGTGAGTGAGTGAGGGAGTGAAGTGAGTGAGTGAGTGAAGAAGTGAGTGAGTGAGTGAGACCATGGGGCAGGGTGAGTAAGTATGAGTCAGAGTGAGTGAAAGAGTGAATGAGTTAATGAAAATATGAGTGAGTGAGTGAGTGAATGAGAGTGAGTGAGTGGGACTGAAATTTAGAGTCAGTAAAAATGAGAGTGAGTGAGTGAGTGAGAGACTGAAATTTAGAGTGAGAGTAAAAACAGGCCAGGGTGAGTAAGAATGAGAGTAAGTGAGTGAGTGAGAGTGAGTGAGGGTTAGAATGAGCTGGAATGACACACTGAAGTACCCAGATAAAGAGTGATTGAGAGAGAATAATGAAATAAGAGTGAGAGTGAAAATGAAAGTTGAAGTGAAAGTGAGAGTGAATGTGCGAAAGTGAGAGTGAATGTGCGAAAGTGAAAGTGAATGTGCGAAAGTGAGCGAGTGAAAGTGAGTGAAAGTGAGCGAGTGAAAGTGAAAGTGAGCGAGTGAAAGTGAGTGAAAGTGAGCGAGTGAAAGTGAGCGAGTGAAAGTGAGCGAGTGGTCCCAGGGGTATTGCAGCCACACAAAAGTTTAATCTGAGCGAGTTTTTGGAGAAACGGTTCCAAGGCCTGCCCCTGCCAACCCCCCCTGCCACCCTGCCAACCCGTCCGTCAACCCTTCCCTGCCACCCTGCCAACCCCCTCCCTGCCGCCCTGTCAAGCCCCCTTGCCAAACCTCCTCCCTACCACCCTGCTACCCTGCCAGCCCCCTCCCTGCCACTACTACCCGTTTTCCTGTCACCTTGCCAATCTATCCCCCTACCAAACCCTGTTCTTGCCAACCCTCTTCCCTGCCACCCTGTCAATCTGCTTTCCTCTGCCCCTGTCACCCTCCCATCACCCTGTCACTCATCCTACCTCACCCTACTCTCCTTCCCTCCCCTGCCACCCTTCCATCTACCGCCCTGTCATCCCTACCCTTCCTCACCCTACCTCCTGTCAGAGTTATTACAGTAGGAACCCCTGCCACTCAGATCCGATCCCCTGTCATTCTCTCTCTCTCTCTCTCTCTCCCTCTCGTGCCACTCCACTTCCAATCCCTTAGCGAATTTACTATTCCTCTCCCTGCCACCCTGCCAACCCCCTCCCTGCCACCCCCTCCCTTCCACCTACACCCTGAAATTCTCAATCTCCCTAAATCCGTATCACTGTCCATCTCTCTCTCTCTCTCTCTCTCTCTCTCTCTCTCTCCATATCAGCGTTCTGGAGCCTCAATTTTCTCTGATTCTCTCTTTTCCACTTCAGTGTTTTTAGAGATAGTTTTATTCTCTTTACTCAGCTCTCTCTCTCTCTCTCTCTCTCTCTCTCTCTCTCTCTCTCTCTCTCTCTCTCCATTTTTTCTTTCTATTTGTAGTTCCCTGTTTTTTTTCTTCCTTTATTTTCTTACTTTCTTCTACTTTTCTTAACAGTCACCTTTCTTTCTTTATTTTCTTCTTTCTTCTTGTTTATCTTCCTGTTTATCATTCTCTTCCTCTTCTCCATCTTTCCTTCCTTCACATTTTTCCTCTTCACCTCTTCCTTCCTTCGCATTTTACTTATCCACTCACTTGATGTAGTGCTGCTACCTTCTTGCTTCACCTTTATCATTCTTTTTCTGTGTCTACCCTCCTCTCATCTTAATCAACACCATCCACTCACTTGATGTAGTTCTACTAACTTCTTGCTTCACCTTTATCATTCTTTTTCTGTGTCTACCCTCCTCTCATCTTATTCAACACCATCCACTCACTTGATGTAGTGCTACTAACTTCTTGCTTCACCTTTATCATTCTTTTTCTGTGTCTACCCTCCTCTCATCTTATTCAACACCATCCAATCACTTGATGTAGTGCTGCTAACTTCTTGCTTCACCTTTATCATTCTTTTTCTGTGTCTACCCTCCTCTCATCTTATTCAACACCATCCACTCACTTGATGTAGTGCTGCCTACTTCTTCCTTCACCTTTACCATTCTTTTTCTGTCTGCCTTCCTCTCTTCCTATTTCTTACCATCATCCACCCATTTGATGCAGTGCTGCCTACTTTCTTCACCTTTATCGTTCTTTGTCTGCTTTCTTCTCTTCCTACGAGTATTTCTTACCATCATCCACTCACTTCATGTAGTGCTGCCTACTCCCTCCTTCACCTTTACCATTCTCGTTCTGTCTGCCCTCCTCTCTTCTTTGTTCTTACCATCATCCATTCACTTGATGTACTACTGCCGAAATCTTCCTTCACCTTTATCATTCTTTTTGTCCGTCCTTCTCTCTTCTTATTACTTACCATCATCCACTCAGCTGATGTAGTATCGCCTACTTCCTTCACCTTTATCATTCTTTTTCAGTGTCTGCCCTCCTCTCTTCCTATTTCTTCCCACCAACCACTCACTTGATGTAGTGCTGCCTACTTCTTCTTTCATCTTTATCATTCTTTTTCTGTGTGTGTCCTCCTCTCTTCCTATTTCTCCCATCTTTCCTGTCACTTTTTATTATGCTTCTTTCCTTTTCTGGTGGCCTTACATTGAGTGACAAGCCTAATGGTTTCCTGTGCGCCAGGAAACTATTTACTATGCTGGGTGGTAACCATATAACCAACCCATATTTGTTCCCTACGTGTCAACAAGTGGGTTGGCGGAGGGTTAGTGCCCCTCCCCGTACAACAACTAACTCAAAGACAAACGGCCTTCCTCCTTCCCATCTCCTCCTTCCTTCCTTCATAATCCCTATCCTTCCTCCCCCTCCTCTTCCACCCTTCCTTCATCCCTCCCCCTCCTCTTCCACCCTTCCTTCATCCCTCTCCCTCCTCTTCCTTTCTTCTCCTCCTTTTCCTGTCCTCCCACTCCCTCTTCCTTTCTTTATTCCTCTCCCTCCTCTTCCATCCTTCCTTCCTCCTTCCCCTCCCTTTCCCTCCTTCCTTCCTCCTCCTCTTCCGTCCTTCCTTCCTCATCCTCCTCTTCCGTCCTTCCTTCCTTCCTCCCCTCTTCTTCCTTTCTTCCTTCCCTCCTCTTTCCCCTCCTCTTACTTCCTTCTCCTTCCTCTTCCTTCCTTCCTTCTTTTCCCATCCTTCCTTCACATCCTCTTACTTATTTCCCTCTTTTCTTATCGTTCCTCTTCCTTCCTTCTTTCTTTTCCCATCCTTTCTTCTCCTCCTCCTCTTCCTTCCTTCCTTCCTTCTTTTCTTATCCTTCCTTCCCTCTTCCTTCCTTCTTTTCTTATCCTTCCTTCCCTCTTCCTTCCTTCCTTCCTCAATCTTTTTTTCCT
>NC_137025.1:42042180-42049680 GCF_032717465.1 Coenobita brevimanus | reverse complement strand
TGTAAGGAAGGTTAATTTGACTAGTAACCAAGGAGACTCAGTGCTGCCTCATAAGTGCAGCTGGAGTCATTTCAAGGCAGCAGGACTTAGTCTTTAAGTTAAGGGAGTGAGTCAGTTCCGTCGGATGAAAACAGGTGTTCCGTCACACCTGGAGTCCATCTTAATTAGCCTGCCTGCTTCCTGGCCCGGCCAATACATAAATAACATTTATCTATTTCACTGGATAGATTTATCAGCGAAAATATTACGCCACAAAAAAATGATCTGTAGACAAAAGATCGATAAGGACGAGAGAGTCAAGGACGACCTCAAGGCCAAGAGGGTCAAGGAGGACCTCAAGGACGAGAGAGTCAAGGACGACCTCAAGGCCAAGAGGGTCAAGGACGGCCTCAAGGACAAGGACACAAGGCGCGGCCACCCCCACAAGGAGGACATGCGCAAGAAGGACATCGACCTCCAACAGAAGGAGAAGAAGGGCGCCGAGAGGAAGAAGAAGGGCGCCGAGAGGAAGAAGGAGTCCCCCAAGGTGAAGGAGGAGGTGGAGGGGAAGGAGGTGGTGGCCACGGATGAGATGGTGGTGGAGATCCCAAGAAGGTGGTTCACTGAACCCCTTCAGGAAAGGCGTCGCTTTGAGCCCTACAAGAGGCGTTGTCTCAGTGAGTCCCCTAAGACCCGGAGGCGCGACGCCCCCCACAAGGCGAAGAAAGACAGGAGGAAGGATAGGAAGAAGGATGGGAAGGATAGGAAGAAGGCTGGGAAGGATAGGAAGAAGGCTGGGAAGGATAGGAAGAAGGATGGGAAGGGTAGGAAGAGGGGCCAGAAGGTAGGGATGGGTGATGCAGGGGTGAAGGATGTGGGGGGGACAGCCCCCTCCACACCCCGAGGACCCACCTACACACCCCCACCTTCAGCCTCAGCCTCAGCCTCGGGCTCAGCCTCCTGCCTGCCCGGCTCAAGGTACACTGGCGCCGGCTTATCTGCGGGCAGCCTGTGGAAGGGCGGGTCTGAGGCTGATACCTGGCGGCTCCAGATGGTGGCGGCGGCGACGGTGGCGGCCATAAGCACGTGCTGTCTGCAGCCTTACGTCTTTATCCTAAGCAGTTTTATTGCTTATGGTCTACACTATTGGTGAACACCCCCCCCCCCTGCCCCTTCACAGGGTGTCTTTATCCTAAGCAGTTTTATTGCTTATGGTCTACACTATTGGTGAACACCCCCCCCCCTGCCCCTTCACAGGGTGTCTTTATCCTAAGCAGTTTTATTGCTTATGGTATACACTATTGGTGAACACCCCCCCCCCCTGCACCTTCACACCGTGTCACCCTCTCAACTGGCTGCTCTACCTACTGAATACAACCCTAGCCTTCATAAACACTTCAACACGCTGCCAGGCGTGGCCCTTGCTCACCTAATGGCAGCTCTCCACAATGCTCGATCTCTGGCAGCCAACCCTGTTCGGTCCTTATTCCCTGAGGTCACACTCTATGACCTCGTCTTAGGTGGTTTTCGGTCTGCCTCTCGCAACTCTTCCCACCGATGATCCAAAAAGTATTTTTTATACTTTTCGTCTTTTTTAAAACCTGGACGAGCCACTTGCAAGTGTTCCTCAGTGTGTTTATGTGTATGATGCTGTGTGCCTGCCTGGTTATACAAACGTTTACAGCAGCAACGTTCATTGTGGAACCCTGCATCAGCTGAGTAAAGATACGTTTTTGATGCTGTGTACCTGCCTGGTTATACAAACGTTTACAGCAGCAACGTTCCTTGTACAACCCTGCATCAGCTGAGTAAAGATACGTTTTGGATGCTGCCTACCTGCCTGGTTATACAAACGTGCCTCACCTGCCTCAGCCGCAACCTGCACTGCACGCTGCACCAAGGATCAGCCTGCAGTCCACTGGGTTCACTTCCAGTTGAACCTGCGGCTACACACTAGGAAGCGTAGGGTTCTACCAGCCTCACCCCCTGGGGGTGCTGCTGGCAAGGGTCGCCTTCACGTGGTGGCACTAATATAATACTTCAGTGGCGAGGGACGCCTTCACGTGGTGGCACTAATATAATACTTCAATGGTGAGGGACGCCTTCACGTGGTGGCACTAATATAATACTTCAATGGTGAGGGACGCCTTCACGTGGTGGCACTAATATAATACTTCAATGGTAAGGGACGCCTTCATGTGGTGGCACTAATATAATACTTCAATGGTGAGGGACGCCTTCACGTGGTGGCACTAATATAATACTTCAATGGTGAGGGACGCCTTCACGTGGTGGCACTAATATAATACTTCAATGGTGAGGGACGCCTTCACGTGGTGGCACTAATATTACAGTTCAGTTCAACTATTACTATTGCTTATACTACTACTAATATTACTAATAATAATAATGATGATAATGATAATGATAACAATAATAATAAATACTACAACAACTACTAACTACTACCTTAATGCTGCTACTACTAATAATAATACTATCACTACTACCACAATAATAATAACTACAACAACAACTACTACTACCACCACCACCATCACTTCCATGCCCTCATCAACACACATGAAAAACGCACCTCACCATACTCCTGCAACCATACTACCTTCATCTACCAGTCTACATCTACACACCTGTCTACCTACACTTCCCTCCACAACACCTTACACTCGGATAGTAATGCCTGATGGTCTGGGATAAGATAGTGTTAATTGGTAGGTGTCGATAGTCTGATAGTCTTAAGATAAGGGAGTGTTAAATGGTAGGTGTCGATAGTCTGAGATAAGATAGTGTTAATTGGTAGTCTCGATAGTAGGGATAGTCTAAGATAGTGTTAATTGGCTGGCTTTATGAGGTCACTGGGGGTTAAGATAAGAGATAGGGATCATTTTAATCTTATCTGGTTGACTACATTGATTGGCGGTTTTATCACTACGAGAGAGAGAGAGAGAGAGAGTTTGTAATAAGGTCTGTAATAAGGTTTGTAAATAAGGATAATGATCATGACAGAGTAACGTGTAATAAGCACAATGAATCGCTTAGGACAAGGTGTCAGGGAGCTTCCTTAACCGAAATATTCAGAACTATTTCAACATTAGGAGGCGACAAACAGCCCACAAGAAGACATTAAGATCTAATATGCAAAATAATTCGCTTAGGTATAAGTGCTGAGGATTGTGGTTAAAAGACATACAGCAAATGGTATAACACACACACACACACACCTTTCCAAACGTATACATCAAGTTCAATCCACGTACACACCCACCTACACCCACGCACACATCTACCTACACCCACGCACATCCACCTACACCCACGTACACATCTACCTACACCCACGTACACACCCACCTACACCCACGTACACATCTACCTACACCCGCACCCATACACTAACCACACCCACCTACCCCACCCCACACACCTACACACCCACCTACACGCACCTCACACACCTACACTCACATATACACCACCTACACCCACGCACATCTACACCATGTGTACACATCCTGCTCACAACCACCTACACGCCACACATCCACCTACACCCACCTACACTCACGCACACATCCACCTACACAACCACCTACACCCACGTACACATCTACCTACACCCACGTACACACCCACCTACACAACCACCTACACCCACGCACACATCCACCTACACCCATGCACACATCCACCTACACACCCACCTACACTCACGCACACATCCACCTACACAACCACCTACACCCACGTACACATCTACCTACACCCACGTACACACCCACCTACACCCACGTAAACATCTACCTACACCCACGTACACACTCACCTACACCCACGCACACATCTACCTACATACACGTACACACCCACCTACACACACGTGCACAGCCTCTCGTAAGAGCCACTCTTGCGGAATATTTGATGCTTGAAAGTTGTGTGTGTGTGTGTGTGTGTGTGTGTGTGTGTGTGTGTGTGTGTGAGAGAGAGAGAGAGAGAGAGAGAGAGGACAATGGGCTAGACGGAGTGAGGGAATTTTGAGAGAGAGAGAGGGGGGGGGGAAGCGCTAGACGGAGAGGGAATTTTGAGAGAGAGAGAGAGAGAGAGAGAGAGAGGACAATGGGCTAGACGGAGTGAGGGAATTTTGAGAGAGAGAGAGGGGGGGGGGAAGCGCTAGACGGAGAGGGAATTTTGAGAGAGAGAGAGAGAGAGAGAGAGAGTAAAGGAAATGAAAAAAGGTAGTGTGAACCCAGCCAGTGAGGGTGTGAGACGATGCCATTCCATTTTCTTTGGGAGAGAAAACGAGAAGAGGGATGACTCAAGAGAAAATGAGAACCCAGTAAACAAGCGCAGAAAATGGTGGGGGGAAGAGCACTTACGGGGGGACTAAAGGAGACTGAAATAAAATGAGAAAAGACACGACACACACTTAGAAACAAAAAAAGAAAGAAAGAAAGAAAGAAAGAAAGATGGTGGGGAGGACGAGGAAAAATACACTCTGGTTACATGAAGCAGGAGAAAGAATATTTAGGAAAGAAATTGAAGAGAAAATAAAAATGCAGTTGAGAACCATTTTATATATATATATATATATATATATATATATATATATATATGTATATATATGTGTGTGTGTTGGATAAAATGGGAATATATGTGGACGAGGAAGTAAGTAAATTAAAATAGTTTACGATGAATGACGCTGAAGAAAAAATGGATGAAAAAAACAGCTCAAAAATAGTTAACAGGAAATTACAAAAAAACGCGAAAAATGAACACAAAATTCCCCCCTAACATAGAGAGAGAGAGAGAGAGAGAGAGCGGCCACACAAGAATAAAAACAGACAAGAGATATTACAGTTTCCCAGTAAAGAAAACACAACGAGGGAGGGAGAAGCGAGGGAGCGTAAAGAAAATGGGGAGTCTAATGAGTACAAAAAATGGGGCTTGATAAAATTTGCTGGCGGGCACGAGGTGTAAAGAAAATGGGGGGTCATCCATCACCACCACCACACTCCCTGCCTGTGTGGTGGTGTGATGTGGGGGTGGTGTTTTGTGGGGGTGTGGGTTAGGTTTGCAGTGTGTGTGGGTGTGTGGGGATGGGATTGTTCTGTGTGTGGGTGTGAGGTAGGTTTCTAGTGCGTGTGTGTGTGTGTGTGTGTGTGTGAGAGGCAGGGTGGCTGTGGTGTTGCTGGAATATGGATGTAGTGCTGTGTGTGTGTGTGTGTGTGTGTGTGTAGTGATGGTATGTGGTAGTGTTGCAAGGTGTGTGTGGCAGGAATGATGCTTTGTGGGGGGGGGGGGCGTGCAAGCGGTGAAAATTCCGAGTTGCAAAGAGGGTGCAATGCGGCGGTGTGGGCTTGTGTGTTGCAGTGAATGTTGCAGTGAATGTTGAAGTGAATGTTAAAGTGAATGTTGAAGTGAATGTTGAAGTGAATGTTGAAGTGAATGTTGTAGTGAATGTTGAAGTGAATGTTGAAGTGAATGTTGAAGTGAATGTTGAAGTGAATGTTGTAGTGAATGTTGTAGTGAATGTTGTAGTGAATGTTGAAGTGAATGTTGCAGTGAATGTTGTAGTGAATGTTGAAGTGAATGTTGCAGTGAATGTTGTAGTGAATGTTGAAGTGAATGTTGAAGTGAATGTTGTAGTGAATGTTGTAGTAAATGTTGCAGTGAATGCTGTAGTGAATGCTGTAGTGAATGCTGTAGTGAATGCTGTAGTGAATGTTGAAGTGAATGTTGCACTGAATGTTGTAGTGAATGTTGTAGTAAATGTTGCAGTGAATGTTGTAGTGAACGTTGTAGTAAATGTTGCAGTGAATGCTGTAGTGAATGCTGTAGTGAATGCTGTAGTGAATGTTGTAGTGAACGTTGTAGTAAATGTTGCAGTGAATGCTGTAGTGAATGCTGTAGTGAATGTTGTAGTGAACGTTGTAGTAAATGTTGCAGTGAATGCTGTAGTGAATGCTGTAGTGAATGTTGTAGTGAATGTTGAAGTGAATGTTGTAGTGAATGCTGTAGTGAATACTGTAGTGAATGTTGAAGTGAATGCTGTATCGAATGCTGTAGTGAATGTTGCAGTGAATACTGTAGTGAATGTTGCAGTGAATGTTGTAGTGAATGTTGTAGTGAATGCTGTAGTGACTGTTGCAGTGAATGTTGTAGTGAATGTTGAAACCCTGCCTACACATTACACTCTTGACGGGGTGTAGGGAGCAGTGGATTGTGCTGCCGTAGTTGTGGTGGTCTTGATAGTGTAGTGGGTGGTAAGTGGGTGTATTTGTGGGTGTATAGTGGGTGTATTTGTGGGTGCATAGTGGGTGTATTTGTGGGTGTATAGTGGATGTATTTGTGGGTGCATAGTGGGTGTATTTGTGGGTGTATAGTGGGTGTATTTGTGGGTGCATAGTGGGTGTATTTGTGGGTGTATAGTGGGTGTATTTGTGGGTGCATAGTGGGTGTATTTGTGGGTGTATAGTGGGTGTATTTGTGTTGTGGGTGTATCTATAGCCAGGCAGTGTAGCAGCCTCGTTATATCAGTGCCACCACGTGAAGGCGCCCCTCTCCAGCGATGTCAGAACTGTATTGTAGTGTGTAGTGTAGTGTGTATTGTAGCGTGTAATGTGTATTGTAGTGTGTAGTGTGTTTTGTAGCGTGTAGTATGTACTGTAGTGTGTAGTGTGTATTGTAGTGTGTAGTGAGTATTGTAGTGTGTAGTGTGTACTACAGTGCGTGGTGTGTATTGTAGTGTGTAATATGTATTGTAGTGTGTATCGTAAAGGTGTAGTAGTAGTAGTAGTAGTAGTAGTAATAATAATAGTAGTAGTAGTAGTAGAAGAATTTCATGTTATAACGCCTTAGGTACGTCGTCTCGTAGGGTATGGAGGCTCCCTAACACCTCTTCCTTGGCGATTTATTTTTAGGAATGGCTGGTTAATATCCTTTTGTACGTTATTTATGCAGAGTACGGCGAAATTGGAAGGATTTACGTAACACAGAAGAGGAGAGTAAGGTGTAATAAACAAAATAAATCGCCTAGGAAAAAGTGTTAGGGGGCTTCCTTAAGGCAGTGTCACACTGGGACAAAAGTGGCTAACATGCGAGCCAGTTTTGCGACCCGCTGGCCAAACTGACTCACGGTGAGCGAGATTTCGTCTGCGAGGCGAAATGGATAACAATTCTCGCTGACAGCTTGTTGGTGGGATTAGAACACAAATAAGCCTACCGGTATATTAATTTTGTAGTAGGTGAGAAAATATTCTGTTATTCACAGAAGGAAACTTTAACTAATATTGTTACATAAATACAATTTAATTCATGTGATTTTATTCACTTTTATTTTTTTCTTGTAACATGAAATAAATATTCGGACACTCGGGTGACCCACTCGCGGAGGTTGTCTGTTCTGTCTCCAAACAACAAGTAAAAATTAGATTTCGATATGGATCCTGCGGCAAAAGAAAAACTCTAGTAGACTGCTGTGTGGCACTGGAGTTGCTAAAGTAC
>NC_137025.1:42034680-42037180 GCF_032717465.1 Coenobita brevimanus | reverse complement strand
GAGGAGGAAGGAAGAGATGAGGAAGGAAGAGAGGAGGTAAGAAGAGAGGAGGTAGGAAGAGAGGAGGTAAGAAGAGAGGAGGAAGGAAGAGAGGCGGAAGGGAGAGGAGGTAGGAAGAGATGAAGGAAGAGAGGTACCTTGGGAAGAGAGGTAGAGAGAGGCGTAAGGAAGAGATGAGGAAGAGGAGGCAGGAAGAGAGGAAGAAGGAAGAGAGGAAGAAGGAAGAAGAGGTAGGAAGAGTGGAGGAAGGAAGACAGGAGGTAAGAAGAGGTAGTAGGAAGACAGGAGGAAGGAAGAGAGGTAGAGGGAGACAGGAGGAAGGAAGAGAGGTAGAGGGAGAGAGGAGGAAGGAAGAGAGAAAGAAGGAAGAGAGGAGGTAGGAAGAGTGGAGGAAGGAAGACAGGAGGAAGGAAGGGAGGAGAAAGGACGGGAGGAGAAAGGAAGAATGGAGGAAGGAAGACGGGAGGAAGGAAGACAGGAGGTAAGAAGAGGTGGTACGAAGACAGAAGGAAGGAAGAGAGGTAGAGGGAAGAGAGGTAGAGGGAAGAGAGGAAGAAGGAAGAGGAGGAAGGAAGAGAGGGAGTACGAGGAGAGGAAGGAAAGAAGAAAGGAAGAAAGAAGAGAGGAAGAGGTGGTAAGAAGAGAGAAGGAAGACAGGAAGAAGGAAGAGAGGGGGTTGGAAGTGAGGAGGAAGGAAGAGAGGAGGAAGGAAGAGAAAAAGAAAAAAGAGAGAAGGTAGGAAGAGAAAGTAGGGAGAGAAGGAAGAGAGAAGGAAGGAGAGGAGAAGGAGAATTTGTAAGACAGCGAAGGAAACAATGAAGGAAAAATAAAATACAATGGAGGAGAAAGGAGGAGGGAAGGACACACACAAACAACAAAAGAGGAAAGGAGAGAGAGAGAGAGAGAGAGAGAGAGAGAGAGAGAGAGGGGGGGGGGAGGGAGAGAAGAGAGGGAGAGAAGAGGAAGGGAGAGGGGAGAGGGAGAGAAGAGGGAGGAAGGGAGAGGGGAGAGGGAGAGAAGAGGGAGGAAGGGAGAGGGGAGAGGGAGAGAAGAGGGAGGAAGGGAGAGAAGAGGGGGAGGAAGGGAGAGAAGAGGGAGGAAGGGAGAGGCGAGAGAGAGAGGGAGAAAAGAAGGAAGAGGGGAGAGACGAGGAAGGGAGAGAAAAGGGAGGAAGGGAGAGAAAAGGGAAAAAGGGAGAGAAGAGAAAAAGGGAGATAAGAGGGAAAAAGGGAGATAAGAGGGAAAAAGGGAGATAAGAGGGAAAAAGGGAGAGAAGAGGGAAAAAGGGAGAGAAGAGGGGGAGAGAGGAAGAGAAGAGGGAAGAAGGGAGAAAAGAGGGAGAGAGGGAGAAAAGGAGAGAGGGAGAAAAGAGGGAGGAAGGGAGAAAAGAGGGAGGAAGGGAGAAAAGAGGGAGGGAGGAAGAGAGAGGCGAGAGGGAAAAACGGAGGGAGGGAGGAGAGAGAATGATCTTGAGAGAGTGAGGGAAGATCAAAGGAGATGAAAGAAGGAAGGAAGATGGCCAAGAGGAGAAGCACGAGAAAATAGATTAGATAGATAGATAGACAGACGGATAGATAGACTGATAAAGATAGAGAGAAAGATAGACAGACAGATAAAGATATAGATGGATAGATAGATAGATAGATAGGCAGATACCCGGTACGCTGATAGATACAGATAACAGATAGATAGATTGACATAGGTCGATAGACTGATAGACAGACAAATAGACTGACTGATATACGAAGAGAGAGAGAGAGAGAGAGAGAGAGAGAGAGAGACGGGGGAAAAACAGGCGAGGAGGAGGACAAGAGGCTTAAAGAGGAAGAAAGGAGAGGAGAAAGAGAGGAGGAGGGACACGGGTCTGAGAGGAGAAAGAGAGGGTGGAGGAGGAGGAGGAACAGGGGTGGAGGAGGAAAAGAGGAGAGGAGGAGGAGAAGGAAGAGAGGAGAGGAGGAGAAGGAAGAGAGGAGAGGAGGAGGAAGAAGAAAGGGGAGGAGGAGGAGGAAGAAAAGAGAGGAGGAGGAGGAGGAGGAAGAAAGGAGAGGAGGAGGAGGAGGAAGAAAGGAGGAGGAGGAGGAGGAGGAGGAAGAAAGGAGAGGAGGAGGAGGAGGAGGAGGAAGAAAGGAGAGGAGGAGGAGGAGGAGGAGGAGGAAGAAAGGAGAGGAGGAGGAGGAGGAGGAAGAAAGGAGGAGGAGGAGGAAGAAAGGAGGAGGAGGAGGAGGAGGAAGAAAGGAGAGGAGGAGGTGGAGGAGGAAGAAAGGAGAGGAGGAGGAGGAAGAAAGGAGAGACAAGGAGGAAGGACGAAGAGTCAGGAGAAAGAGAGCAGGTAAATAAATAGAAAAAATAGGAGGCACACGAAGGAGAGAGGAAGAGGAAGAGAGGAAAGGAAGAGGAAGAGAGGAGGAAAGGAGAAGAGGAAGAAAGGGGGAGAGAAGAAGAGGAAGGAGGAAAGAAAGAGGAGGAAAGGAGGAAAGGACGAGGAAGAAAGGAGGAAAGG
>NC_137025.1:42004680-42032180 GCF_032717465.1 Coenobita brevimanus | reverse complement strand
GGCTCTCTTTCGTATTGTTTTTGTTTTTTTCTTGGAAGGAACGGTTTGCGGGCTCCTGGCCTTTGGTTCCTTCTTCCTTGCATTAAAAAAAAAAAAAAAAAAAAGGACGAGAGCAGTGTTTCCATTGTAGAGTTTATTTATTTGGCTTTGTACCTGTGTCCTTAACTCACAGCATAACATTCCTTCTTTTTCTGTAGTGGAGATATGCCCACCTTTACCACTTCCTCTTCCCAGGGTGGAAGCATGAGAAAATAGATTAGACAGAGATACAAAGATAGACAGACAGACCTACAGATAGACAGATACAGAATAAACAGATAGACAGATACAAAGACAGACATAGACTGACTGATGGACAAAAGAGACAGATAAAGATAGTCAAACAGATCGCTACAGGTGCCTGCGATATCTCCTCACTGAAGTTTTGCACCTCGTATCTGAGTAGCTTCCCCGCAAGCTCTTTCACGTAGCCACTCTTGCCTTGCCTCCAGAAGTTCTAAAGATGTTGTTACGCAGTCCCAGTCCGCTTTTTGACCGCATATGTCTTACTGCAGCCGCCACACTGCCTCACTGAATTATATTTTTTACGCTCCGCAAATTTACCTCGAGTCTCTTGGCGTCTAACATGGTGTTTCTTGGGCAACTATCACCCTTAATGCATCGTTCTGGATTTTTTTCAATTTTTTTCCAGTCTTCCTTCACCACGGCAAGAGAGGACTGGGCTTGTGTACCGATCTGACAGTAGTGAGGTCACCCCAGAAAGTATCGCATAAGCAGGGTACGATGATATCCGAAATGATCAATACAGGTCATGAATTCTCAATACGATTCATCTATAATCATCTTAATATACACAGAATAATAATACAGCCTAGAAAATGCCACACACCCGCCATACAGAGCATCCTAAACAGATCAAGTGTATCAACAGGGGAAATATTCATCGTTCAGTTTCCCAAATCGCTTAGCATCAAGTGTGCACCTGTACTTTTTGCTGTGACTGTACATCATTTTTAGTCCTGGTACACCCACCCCTGCACCACTATAGGCCAGTGATCTCAAGGGTTTGTTCGTGAGTTGCACTGCGTTGTTCATCTCAGCATCTTTAGTCTGCAGTGTACCCTCTCTGACCGAACCATTGCAGTCAACTCTGGAACTGTCTCCCTCTGTCTGTATTTCCTGCTGCCTATGATCTCCAGTCTTTCAAACGCAGTGTGTCCAGGCATCTCGAAATGACCGGATCTTTCACTCAGCATCTTTAATCTGCAGTGTACCCTCTCTGACCGAACCATTGCAGTCAACTCTGGAACTGTCTCCCTCTGTCTGTATTTCCTGCTGCCTATGATCTCCAGTCTTTCAAACGCAGTGTGTCCAGGCATCTCGAAATGATCGGATCTTGAATTTGGCTCTCTCTTGTATTTTGTTTTTCTCTTGGAAGGAACAGTTTTGCGGGCTCGTTGTCTTTGGTTCCTTCTTCCTCACATAAAAAAAAAAAAACGTACTTCTAACCTCTCACCCTCTCTATGTTTTTGTCATTAATTACTGTTTTTCCTCTTAACACACGCCACTGAAACTCTGTCCTTCTCATTAATCAGGAGACCCAAACTCCTGATCAGGTTGCCGGGCCTGTTCAGTGCTGTTTGAATAACATTAAAAGTTTTGGATTGTATCATGACGTCGCTGGCATAAATTACTGCACAGACGCCATTACCCACTCCTTCACGCGCCACTTTGTTCACTAAAAGATTGAAGAGTAATGGGCTTAGGTCTCTTCCCTACGGTGTACCAAGTTCCTGAGGCTTTTCCAGGAAGAGTACCTTGACGAATAAAGAAGTGAAGGAACGTTGTGGGGTGGATGTGGATGTGGTTGAGAAAATTAAGAGAAATACACTGATGTGGTTTGGACATGTGGAGAGAATGGAGAATGAAAGACTGACTAAGAGGGTGTATGTGGGTGAAGTGGAGGGAGGGGAAGACCGAGGATGAGATGAAGGGATGGAGTTGAGAGGTATATCAGCGGGAGGGGAGTGAGTTGGGGGGAGAGCAGTCAAATGGTGGGTGACAAAGCGAGTTGGCGGCGTTTTGTCTGCGGCCACCCTTTGCGGGATTAGCGCGTCGGGCTATAGATAGATAGATAGATAGATAGACAGATAGACAGTCCCTTGGCTCCACACCTGCGCCCTCCATCCAAAGAGAAAAACCTCCCACCCCGTGTAGCAATCATCCTCTTACCCCATGCTGGCTAATTCACGTAAATTTACTTCTCCTTTGGCCTCATCAAACGCACCCTTGAAGTCAACACATGCCCTTAATCAGCATCATTAAAAAGGCACTTAATGAAGGCGTCTAGTCTCTCTTAACCTCTCACAAACCCGTACAGATCCACACTCAGCATGTCACCTATGAACAACATTATTCACTCTGACATAATTCCTTCCATCGTCGAAAACCGTGATGTTAGTGAATCTGGTCTATTTCCACTGGTCGCTTTGGGGATTGGGGTGATGATTGTTTTTGTCCATCCTACCTGTATTCTGCCCTTCCTGACACTCATATAATAAACGTCCTCCATACTGGCCAGGCAGTTAATTATCTCATATGTAATTCCATCCTCATTGGAGCTGTAGACTTTCCATTTTTAACTATCTATCTATTGCCATACGCCTTAATCCCATACGGGGTGGCCACAAACAAATCGCCTCCATGTCGCCCCTGTCCCCCGTCATTTCACTGCCCTGCTCCCAGCTCACCCCCCCCCTCCTCTCTCATATACCTCTCCATTTCATCCCTCCATGTCATCCTTGGCCTCCCCCTCCCTCTCCCCCCCTCCACCTCACTCACATGCACTCTCCTCGTCAGTCTCTCACTCTCCTCGTCAGTCTCTCACTCTCCACATGGCCAAAGCGTTTTCTACTACATATTTGTCGTTTTCGTAGTGGTAGAGTGATGGCGAGAGAGAAGTGATCGCTCAGAAACTCAATTATAACTTCGCATTCTCCTTCTACATCCTGACCATTAAGAATTACAGCATAGTCTACCCTCACTCCCATGTCCCGTTTTCTGTGTTCATTATTTTTGATTGGGGGTGAGTTGGGGGGTGGTGGGGAGGGAGGGAGGTGGGGAGGCGAATCCAGAGTGAGGGATGGTCTAACTTCTGAGACACACACATACACACACACACACACACACACACACACACACACACACACACACACACACTACCATCATCATTTTCCCGCATATGGTACCTACTTTCAAACTAATTTCTCTCTCTCTCTCTCTCTCTCTCTCTCCACAAAATACTTCCAATTTCTATCTACCTCTCACCTAAACCCATCTATCAATCTTCAGTCTAAATCTATCTATCTATCTATCCCCTCACAATGCAAACTATTTCTTTTCCACACTTTCTCTTTCGCCTTTTTTCCATTCAATTGTGATGAATATTGATGAAATGAATTACCATGAGAGAGAGAGAGAGAGAGAGAGAAAGTGTGTGTATGTGTGTGTGTGTGTGTGTGTGTAGGTAGGTATGTGTATGTATGTATGTGTATGTATATATTTTCACTTGCATAATTACGTACATAAAAACAGCTGACCTTTTTCATTCATTTTTCTTCAACTTTATTCACCTTTTCACTCACTCAAACTTAACCCCACTGACCACGCCACCAAAATATGCATCGCCCCTCCCCTTCACCTCAAAATTCATCCCCCTCCCCCAAAATGCATCCCCCTCTCCTCCCCCCTCTTCCCCACCTACCCACCCACCCAGAAGTTTCCCAAGTCAAATAACAAACACACAAACCCACTCACAAACTTCAATACCCCCCGGAAAAAACGTCAAGGGGTTAATATTGGTGGGATCTCTCTCTCTCTCTCTCTCCGTTCTATATCACACACACACACACACACACACACACACAGTCGTACCCAGGCTCAAACCGCTGAAATTCTCTCTCTCTCCGTTCCTACCTATTTATCAATCTATATCTCACACACACACACACACACACACACACAGTCGTACCCAGACTCAAACCGCTGAAATTCTCTCTCTCTCTCTCCGTTCCTACCTATTTATCAATCTATATCACACACACACACACACACACACACACACACACACAGTCGTAACCAGACTCAAACCGCTGAAATTCTCTCTCTCTCTCTCTCGTAATCTCCAGGGAAAATTAAAGCTTTCGGAAACTTGAGAGAGAGAGAGAGAGAGAGAGAGAGAGAGAGAGAGTTAGACGGAAAAGGGGGTAAGAGTGAGTCGCCAGACGTGCTACATGCCCTCCGTAATGGGGAAGGGATGAGTGCAGACAGGTAAGACAAGCAGTGACCCTCGAAATAGCAATAGTGGAGATATAAAGCAGGAATTCAGCAGGTAATAAAACAGATAGATATATAGATAGATAGATAGAGAGAGGTAAAAAGATAAAGGTAGATAGATAGATGGATAGATAGATGGATGGCTGGATATACAGATAGATAGATAGATACCGGTAGACAGACAGATAGATAGATAGATACAGATAGATGGCGGAAGGGGAGGAAAGAAAATTAAATGGAGACGGAAGTGAGGACGCCGGAAGTGGGGGGGGAGAGAAGCGACCCTATTCCCCTCCTATTCCACCTCTATCTATCTATCTACCCGTCCATCTATCTATCTATCCATCCACACATCTATCTATATCTATCTCTATCTATCTATCCAACCATCCATTCACTCATCCCTCTATCTATCTACTTTAGTTAGACAGCTCAGATAGACAAAAACGCACTATTAATCTACCGCCAAAATCCTCACAGCTCACAAGGGTTTTTAATTTAGCGTTCTGTCCAAAAATAAAAAATAAATGAATTGTTGAAAATGAATTCGTGTGTAAGTGGAGGCTTGGGTGAGTTGGCGTTTTTTACTCTCTCTCTCTGTCTGTCTGTCTGTCTGTCTCTCTCTCTCACGATCTTCAACCTCTTTCCACGCACCCTGTAACCTTCCATCTCTCTCTCTCTCTCTCTCTCTCAACCCATATATCGCACCCCAAGCCAGTCGAAACAGCCATACCAATTTCCCCCCAAACCGTTAAAGTCCCCCCCAACACCGCCCGCCCGGCATCAAAGAAAACGGGAGCGCAATAATCCACGATGTAAACAAAGGCAGAAGGAGACGCGGGGTGAGAAAGAATATGAAAATCTGTGACGGCTGTGGATTTTCAGCGGGCGAGGGGAAAAGTGAGGGGAAAGAGGGGAAAACTGTGAAGGAAAATAGAGGAGCTGTCAGGAAAAATGAGAAAATAATGAGGACAAAGAGGAAAAATGGACTAAAAATGAAGCTGGATTTGAGCGAGGCGAAAAAGGGGGAAATTGTGAAGGGAAAAGGGGAAAACTGTGAAGGGAAAAGGGGAACATTGTGAAGGGAAAAGGGGAAAATCTGAAGGGAAAAGGGGAAAATCGTGAAGGGAAAAGGGGAAAATCGTGAAGGGAAAAGGGAAAAATCATGAAGGGAAAAGGGAAAATTGTGAAGGGAAAAGGGGAAAATTGTGAAGGGAAAAGGGAAAATTGTGAAGGGAAAAGGGGAAAATTGTGAAGGGAATGGATGAATTGCCTAGGAAAATGGGGAAAATATCAAGGAAAAAATGAAAGATTTTAACAAGCGAGGGAAGAACTGAGGGGAAAAAGGGGAAAATTGTGAAGGAAAATGTATGAATTGCTTGGGAAAACGGGGAAAATATTGAGGGAAAATAGGAAAGACTTCGGCAAGCGAGGGGAGTACTGAGGGGGAAAAGGGAAACTTGTGAAGGGAAAAGGGGAAATTGTGAAGGAAAATGAAGGAACCGCTGGGGAAAATATCGAGTAAAAGGAGGAAAAAGACTGGAAATGAAAATCCGCGACGCCTGTGGATTTGAGCCTGCGAGGGGAGAATTGAGGGGAAAAGATCGTGGGAAAAGGGGGAAATCTGAAAGGAAAATGGGGAAAATCTGACGGAAAATGGGGAAAATCTGAAGGGAAAATGGGGAAAATCTGAAGGGAAAATGGGGAAAATCTGAAGGGAAAATGGGGAAAATCTGAAGGAAAATGGGGAAAATCTGAAGGAAAATGGGGAAAATCTGAAGGAAAAGTGGGAAACTATTTAGGGAAAAATGGGAAAATCTGAAGGAAAAAGGGGAATATCTGAAGGAAAAGGGAAAATCTGAAGGAAAATGGGGAAAATCTAACGAAAAAATGGGGAAATCTGAAAAGAAAATGGGGAAAATCTGAAGGAAAATGGGGAAAATCTGAGGGAAAACGGGGAAATCTGAAGGAAAAATGGGGAAAATCTGACGGAAAATGGGGAAAATCTGACGGAAAATGGGGAAAATCTGAGGGAAAAGGGGAAAATCTGAAGGGAAATGGGGAAAATCTGAAGGGAAAATGGGGAAAATCTGAAGGGAAAAGGGGAAAATATTTAGGGAAAGAGGGGTAACGAGGGGAAAATATTAAGGAAAATGGTAAAATCTCATTGGAAAGGGGGGAAAAAATCTCTAGGGGGAAGTGGAGGAAAATGCAGGAAAAATGCAGAAGAGAAAATACAATACGTAGAAAGAGAGAGAGAGAGAGAG
Organism: Coenobita brevimanus; assembly: GCF_032717465.1. NCBI lineage: Eukaryota > Metazoa > Arthropoda > Malacostraca > Decapoda > Coenobitidae > Coenobita > Coenobita brevimanus. Next base: position 42,025,578 of record NC_137025.1, on the reverse strand, counting down.
AGAGAGAGAGAGGAGAGTGGAAAAGAGGGAGACAGAACGAAGGATGAAACTGAAAAAAGGGGAGACAGAGAGACGTGAGATAAAGTAGATAGAAAATAGATAAATAAACGAATAGATAGACAGCTAGATCGATAAGTTGATAGATGGGTGGACGGATATATATGGTAGATAGATAGGCGGACGGCTGGATAGAGAGATGATAGAAAAACATAGATGGATTGATAGGTGGATGGATGGATAGACAGATGGTAGAATAAGACAGACAGATGGTGGGCAGATAAAGATGGATAGAAAGGTGGATGGATGAACGGGAAAAGGGAGGAGAAATAGAAAAATGAGAGAGAGAGAGAGAGAGAGAGAGTACTCACCACCACCTCACCTCACGTAACTAGGACGCCAGACTTACCTGTGTGGGAGAAAAGGTGAGATTAATTAACACAGGTGAATCACAGGTAGAGGTAAATAAGTGATAATTACTATACCTTTATTGGGTGTGTGGGTTATAGGCAGAGATAAATTGGTTAATACACACACACACACACACACACACACACACAAATTTTCTCTTCTCTCATGGACGAACAGCTATACACACACACACACACACACACACACACACACACACACACACATATACACAAACTCTCTCTCTCCAAAATAAAACCAAGAGTACTTTTAAAATATTATGGAGAAATTGTATTACTTAAAGGACATACTCCCGGGTGTGTATGTACTGTATGTGTATTATCACCATTATTATTAAGTAGTAGTAGTAATGGTAGTGGTAGTAAGAGTAGCAGTAGTAGTAGCAGTAACAGTAGTAGTAGTAGTAGCATTAGTAGTAGCAGTAGCATTAGTAGTAGTAGTAGTAGTAGTAGTAGCAGTAGTAGTAGTAGTAGTAGTAGTAGCAGTAGTAGTAGTAGTAGTAGTAGTAGCAGTAGTAGTAGTAGTAGTAGTCCAAATTCAAATTCAGTTACTTCACTGTGCACTACATATATGCATAACATTATACATATACAAACTATATGTAGTAGGCAAGAATATACAAACAAAAAAGTGAGTAGCAGTAGCAGTAGTAGTTGTATTTTTTTTCCAATTTTTCACCCAAACTACATGATCAAGGTGAAAGGGTAGGAGAGGGCCCATCTTCCCCTCTTCCTCCCTCAAGCAATTTTAATTAACTAATAAAAGAGAGAGAGAGAGAGAGAGAGAGAGAGAGAGAGAGAGAGAGAGAGAGAGAGAGAGAGAACTCAGGCTCAAATTTACCTTAGTTGAGCGGGAGGGCGAGAAAGGAAAAATCAGGAAAAAATCAGGGGGGAAAATATGGAAAAAATGCGTAAAAAAAGAAAAGAAAATCAGGGTACCATAACTTGAGGTTGGAAGGGAGGAAAAAGGCAGAGTGAGCTAGCTTTAGAGAGAGAGAGAGAGATTAAATTCCCTCCCTTGCCTCACCTCCCTTGCGCAAGCCTCGTTAGTGAAGCAAGCGAGAGAGAGAGAGAGAGAGAGAGAGAGTCAAAAAGATAGAGAACTCAGGCTCAAATTTACCTTAGTTGAGCGGGAAGGCGAGAAAGGGGGGTTCAAGAGGGGTAAATATGCGTCGCCCGGGCTTGAAAGAAAATGGGAGCCGGGGAGAGAGCGTGGAGGGAGGGCTATGGCAAAAATGGCCGCGCGGGCGTAAGAGCATGGGAATTTTAGAGAGCGTGAGTACATCCACGGCAAACGAACCAGCCGAGAGGAAAATGAAAACAAGGACTGCAGAAAAAAGAGGGAAAATAAAATTGAAAATACTGAAATGAAAATGAGGACTGGAAAATGGAAATCAGGACTGGGGAAATGAAATCAGGACTGGGGAATGAAATCAGGACTGGGGAAATGAAATCAGGACTGGGGAAATGGAAATAGGGACAGGGGAAATGGAAACGAGGACTGGGGAAATAAGGACTTGGGAAATGAAATAAGGACTTGGGGAATGGAAATAAGGACTGAGGAAATGAAATCAGGACTGGGGAAATGGAAATCAGGACTGGGGAAATGGAAATCAGGACTGGGGAAATGGAAATCAGGACTGGGGAAATGGAAATCAGGACTGGGGAAATGAAATCAGGACTGGGGAAATGAAATAAGGACTTAGGGAATGGAAATAAGGACTGGGGAAATGAAATCAGGACTGGGGAAATGGAAATCAGGACTGGGGAAATGGAAATGAGGACTGGCGAAATGGAAATGAGGACTGGGGAAATGAAATCAGGATTGGGTAAATGAAATATGGACTGGGGAAATGAAATCAGGACTGGGGAAATGGAAATCAGGACTGGGAAAATGAGATCGACTGGGGAAATGGAAATAAGGACTGGGGAAATGGAAATAGGGACTGGGGAAATGGAAATCAGGACTGGGAAAATGAGATCGACTGGGGAAATGGAAATAGGGACAGGGGGAATGAAAATGAGGACTGGGGAAATGAAATATGGACTGGGGAAATGGAAATAGGGACAGGGGAAATGAAAATGAGGACTGGGGAAATGAAATATGGACTGGGGAAATGAAAATGAGGACTGGGGAAATGAAATAAGGACTGGGGAAATGAAAATGAGGACTGGGGAATGAAAATAAGGACTGGGGAAATGGAAATGAGGACTGGGGAATGAAAATAAGGACTGGGGAAATGGAAATGAGGACTGGGGAAAGAAAATGAAAGAAAATGACGTGCAAGTGAATTTAATCTGACAAAAACTATACTAACTGAAGGGAAAACGAATTTGAAAAAAAAAAAAATTAAAGGGAAAAAATGAAGGAAAGCATAAGTAAATAGGGAAATTAAAGAAAAAGTATATATATATGTATGTGTGTATGTATGTATATATAAACATGATAGAAATGAAAAAAAGGATTGAAAATTGTTAGAAAAAATTGTAAAAAAAATGAAAAACAAAAAAAAGACAACCAAGCAATAAAGAAAATAAAGAAAAAATATATAGGACGTCAAAAATAAAATGGAAAATGACAAAAAAGCGAAAAAAGAAAATGGGAACACGGAAATGCAAAGGAGGAAGTAGGAGAAGCAACTGATGGTCTTGAGGGAACAGCCTTACTTCCTTCAGTGTTAAGGAAGGAAGGAAGATGGAAGAAGGAAAGGAAGGAAGGAGGAAGGGGGGGAAGGAGGAAGGATGGAATCAAGGAAAAGCAGAAAAGAATGCTAGATGAAAATGATGGAAGAAAAAAAGGAAAAAAAATATAGAGAGGGAGGGAGGGAGAGGAAGGAAGGAAGGAGGGAGGAAGGAAGGAAGGATGGAAGCAAGGAGGGAGGAGGGAGGGATGGAAGAGCAGAGAAGAAAGGTGGATGAAAATGATGGAAGAAAAAAAGGAAAAATTATACAGAAAGGGAGGGAGGGAGGGAGGGAGGGAGGGAGGGAGAGGAAGGAAGGAAGGAGGGAGGGAGAGGAAGGAAGGAAGGAAGGAGGGAGGGAAGAAGGAAGCAAAGTAACCTCCAGCCTAACCACCTTCACATTTCAGTAAGTAAAGGAAGGAAGGAAGGAAGAAGGAAGGAAAAGGAAGGAAGGAAGGAAGCAAGCAAGCAAGCAAGCAAGGAAAGAAGGAAGCAATGAAGGAAAGAAGGACGCAAGGAAGCTAGGAAGGAAAAGTGGACAGAAAAACAGAAAAGCTAAATGAAAAGGATGTATAAAAAGGAAAGACAAGGAGGGAGGGAGGGAGGGAGGGAGGGAGGAAGGAAGGAAGGAAGGAAGGAAGGAAGGAAGGAAGGAGAGGAGGGAGGGAGGGAGGGAGGGAAGGAAGGACACAAACAAACTAGGCTCTCAGAGAAAACAGCTTTACCTCCTCCACATTTAAACAGGGTGGGGCAGAGGGGTGTAAGAAAGAAGGAAGGCAGGAAGAGAGTAAGGAAGGAGGGAAAAGAAGGACGGCGGGAAAAGGAAGGAAGGAAGGAAAAGATGTGAGAAGGAAGGAGGGAAGGAAGGATAAGAGAAACAAGGAAGGAAGGAAAGGATAAGAGAAAGAAGGAAGGAAGGAAAGGATAAGAGAAAGAAGGAAGGAAGGAAAGGATAAGAGAAAGAAGGAAGGAAGGAAAGTATGGAATACGAAGAAAGAAAACTTAATACACCAGAGCCACAAAGAAAATAAAAACAAAAACAAGACAACAAAAGGAAGGACAAAAACGCAGATTAAAAACAAACACGATCAAGAAAACAGGACTGAAAACAAAAAAAACACATACATACACATACAAATACAGTACATACAGTACATACACACATCCATACATAATTATACATACACATTATATACACACACACGTACAAATACATACATACACACACATACACACACACACACACACACACACACACACACACACACACACACACACAAGGTCGTCCAAAAATAGCGCTCCACTAGAAAGACACGTGGGAGATGGCTCAGGCTGCTGGAGTGGGCTGGGCGGGGCAGGGGGTGGGTGGGAGAGGAATTAATGATGCAGGAGAGACACTGATAACGCTGACGCGTCCTCCCAACACACGGAAAAATAAGGAAAATAAGGAAAAAATACGTAAAAAAAAGAAAAAGAAAATCAGGGTACCATAACATGAGGTTGGAAGGGAGGAAAAAGGCAGAGTGAGCTAGCTTTAAAAAGAGAGAGAGAGAGAGAGAGAGAGAGAGAGAGAGAGATTAAATTCCCTCCCTTGCCTCACCTCCCTTGAGCAAGCCTCGTTAGAGAAGCAAGCCACAGAGAGAGAGAGAGAGAGAGAGAGAGAGAGATAAAAGATGGGAGGGTGGAGGAGGAGGAGGAGGAAGGAGGGTTGGAGGGGAAGGATGAGAGGGAGGAGGAGGGGAACCGGAGTTGAAGGAAGGGAGAAAAGATATGAGAGAGAGAGAGAGAGAGAGTACGAAGAAACACAAAGACACGAGAGAAAACGGGGTGTAGCCGGGAGGGGGTCTAAAGAAAACGGCAATAAAAGACGGGGGACTGAAGTTAGCGGTGAGGAAGCAGGGGAAACTCCTGAATAAAACGCGTTACGGCAATGCTCTCACAAGTTTTCCCCGTTTCAACTTTACCGACAATTTTTCCTACCGTCCCGAAGGCCTGAGCGAAAGTATGTGACAAGAGGTGCAAAGTTTATGGAAAAAGTTTTAAAATATATGCATTGCTTATATATTTTATTTTACATTATGCACTGAGGTATAACAGAATCCAGGGAAATTTTCAGAGTGGGCATGCCTCCTTCCACACACACACACACACACACACACACACACACACACACACACACACTTATAATTCCTTTTTCCTACCAGACGAAATCTTTTACGGTCTCACCTCAATAATTCTACAGTCTTAGCCTGCCTGGTTTCACAATCTCACAGGGCGCATACCTTCGTCAAACCAATAAAACATCCGATTTATTCTCGTCCCCGTGTCCCTATCCATCTCAAAATTTTATCAACTTTTCCTTCACCCACTGTCCCCCCCTCCTCTCTCTCTCTCTCTCTAAGCAAAACCGCTAGATGTCTGTCTCTCCACCAAGAAAGCTGAGTTGTAACACGAGATTAACAACTCAAAAGGATGCTAGTCACGAAGAAGTGCTATGGAAAGGATGTAGAGCCATACAAATAAGCTGAAAATGAATAAATATCTAGGCCAAGTTAGAGTGACAGGAGTATAGTAGCGAAGAAAACATGACTCGAAATTATTTTTTTGGATTTTTCAGCAGTACAAAATTTTCTGCCGTTAGTGTCATGATGATGATGATTACGATGATGATGATAATAATAATAATAATAATACCAATAATAACAATAATGATTATGGCGATATAATAATAATAACAGTAATGACGATGATGATTATGACAACAATAATAATACGTAAAATATTAATAATAATAATAATAATTTTTTATGCAAGAAAGAACACCAGGAGTCCACAAAACTGTTCCCTCCAAGAGAAAACAAACACAAGATAACAGAAAGACAAATTCAAGATCCGTTCATTTCGAGATGCCTGGACACACTCAGTTTGAAAGACTGGAGATCATAGGACGTAGGAAATACAGACAGAGGGAGACAAACCCGGAGTTAACCTGTTGCATGCATTAAAGAGCTGGACAGAAATGGGATAGGAGTTTGTTGCTAGACGGGTGCTACACGCCCGTCATAGAGGTGGAGGGATGCAAGCAGAAAGTACAGAGGAGCAGTGACCATTGAAGTAGCGATAGAAAAGAGATAAAGATGCAACAGTGCAGCAAAAAGACATTATTAGGTTCTCAACATTTTTCTTAGCGATTATGTATGTATGTATGTTATCTCGTTTTAGTATCGATAATGGTTACATAAATAAAACACACACTGCTAAAACAGGAATAAACCACTAAGGATGAAGTGTTTGGCATCCTTCACTGCTGACGAGAACACGGAAGGAGTCAACACACAAATTGCTCACCTTATCTTCCGCGTTATCTCCAATTTCACACTATTTCCTCCTCTCTATCCTCTACATTCTTTTCACGTCACTATAAGCTCACTCAATATGTATAGTTTTCACGTATCTATCGCAAATGTCTCAAGATATCGGCAAAAAATACGAGAGACAAGACATGTGCAACATTTGAACACCTTTACGCCAACACTGATGCGGAGGAATACATCATCACTCAGGTGTTCACGTCTCATCTCCCAAAAAACTAGTTCCCATACAGTTTATAGCCACTTTTTACCCCTATTCTGGCATATTCCTGCAATCAGTCTGCAATGATGTATCAACTACCATAGATTTGCAATGAAAAACGCCATCACAGCAATATTTATGGAAAAAAATCACCTGAAGTGGAAGCTGGGGAGCAGCAATTTTAACCAGCCCGTCCCGACTGATTTTCTACTACTGACTCCCCCCACTGCCGACCAATTTTGGAAAAAAAATGTTTTGGCTCAAACCTCCGCTTTTGGTGAGAAACATCAAAAATTCACAGAGAAATCGCTCACCTGAGGTTTAAAATACTCGATAGAGGTAGCAGTACCCCTTACCTTACTGGGTTTTCTATCAGGCTTGCTCCAAAGAAAATGAGTTCTGTGGGCGGGTAACTATTCCACACCCCTCATAAACGGTATTTATTTATTTATTTGGTGCAAATTTATATGTAGTACGAGAGTATGTTGGTTTTCACACAGTAATATAGGCAATATAAGCATTGTTTCACTCACCAAACACATCAACATACCTCACCTTTATTGGCAACATTACCTGATCATCATTTCTGACTGTTTCTTCCTCTAATGCTACGTAAATACATTGTCATTGGTTGGGGAATCACTCTGGCCCTGAATTTCGTACCGTGGCACAACATGTGTTTACTGGCCAGGTCACTGGTAACAGGTGAATTGCTGAGACAATGGTGTGTGTGTGTGTGGGGGGGGGGGGAGGTCATGCAGGGTAAGGCATTGTCCCTGCCTGGCATCTTGTAGAGGAAGGTGTCCCGTGTATATGTACCAAGAATCAAGCGCGAAAATTGAAAATTGTGCAAATTAGGGACCTTGCAACTGATGTGCGTTTATATATGTCAACGGGACTGAGAGTGACAAAAAGTGTGGACGTATATATACGTCAACAGGACGCGGCAGTTTAACACACCTGTCTACTAAGGAATCTCTCTACCACTCTTATTGTTATTTATTATGCTTACTACACCTTACTAGTCTAATGTATGCTGTTTATGTCTCCTTAATATCAACGACTGCATTAATGACACAGACGGGAATATAAAAGCCCCGTGGGAAGAAATACAGCTGCTGGCACGTGGTACTTGAGCGACACCTTGCCCTACTAGAATACGTGCCAGGACGCAGCACCCAGCCGCCCACGTCTTGATCGCACAAAAAACTAGTTCCATAGATTTCTGGCCACTGTTTACCCTTGTTGGTGGAATTCGGGTATTAGTTTGCATAATTATATCCACTGAGCACAGAAGTTTAATAAATAATGCCACCTATGCAATATTTGTAGGAAAATTTAAAAAAAATCCAGGAAAGTAATAGTACAACAGAAAATACCCTACTTTCCTGAATTTCGACTACGAATCTGCAGTTTTATATGCACTAAGCAAGGAACGTTAAGAAAAAATACATTAACATTACTCGTAAGAAAATATGATGAAAAATAATTAAAAGGGAAGGAGGGGAATGGTGAGTTATCTCAGTGTATTACTACTATTATTACTGTTATTAATATCATTATTAATATTGGTAATAGTCAATCAATCAATCGTCTATATTTCATATCTCACGATAGTGTACATAAAATATAATACATTTCATCATCATAAATAGTTTTATGATCTTTTCATCTTTTAATAATTGAATTTAATACAATATTTACAATAAATACATCCTTAACAATCAGAACGAAGAGTGGATCCAATTTAATTGATAAAAAAAAAAAAAAAAAGACAAACCCATATACAGTACCTGCATGTCCATGATGGGTTTGTGCAAGACGTTTTGCGTCCAATATGGAGATCATAAATAATAATCCAAAATATTGCTGTAATACAGTTGCATACATCCAATAAGGAACAAGGTTCATAACGGCCCAACTCTGTGAAGATTACAGCTATGACAATCTCACCTGGTCCAACACGGTTCCTGCGCCTGGGAGAGTGATGTGGTAGAGATGTTGTTCAATAAAATATTGCATCTGGTCACGTGATGAGCAAGCAGGGCTTGCTTTGGTCTCTCACCAGAGAATCATGGACATACCGTGTGTTGCACTCAGCATTTGCTCCAAGGTTATTGCCTCTCTTTACATAACCATGCCTAAGAAACTGTCTGCTAACACCCTGAAGCACCACCATCTACCTCAGGATACTAAGCTGGAGATAATTGAGCTACTAAGCTGGTGATAAGCTCAGAAACACATACTTTCAAGGTGAGGAAATCTGTTTTGGTGCCAAAATAGGTCTAGATTGATGTTTTCAGGGTCACTTTTCGAAGATTTTCAATGTTTTTCCATAAGGTCTTGTGTTGGTCCATGACGTTTTTTGTCATAAATGGGACCCGCAGATGACAATATTTCTGTCTTGGACAAGAGGGTACTGTATACAATTTGCACAGCCACACACACTATCAACAGTTATCCATCTTATTCAAAATTTACGTTAACTCCACACCGCTTATTTCCTCATGGTTTTGTACCCATTATTTTAGCATTTATAATGTCTACAGAGTTATCCAATATACCTATCTCATATTTACCATAAAAATATTTCAATAAACGAGGAACATGGTGGCCAGAGAACTGATAAAATAACCTAAAAACCACATTATTCTTTCTACTTAAGGCTTTGAAATATCTAGTTTGTACCAGGGCAACATGGTGCCTAAGTAAGAGTAGTCCTGCTGCCTTGGATCTATCCACAGGGTGGATAGACAAGGATTGTGGAAAGTGTTAAGAATATATGGAATAGATGGGAAGTTGTTGAATGCTGTGAAGAGTATGTACGATGGTGCGAAGGCTGCAGTGCGTGTGGGTGGTGAACTAAGTGAATTTTTCTCTTTGAAAGTTGGGCTGAAACAGGGATGTGTCATGTCTCCATGGTTGTTCAATCTGTACATGGATGGGGTAATAAAAGAGGTACAAGGTAGGGTAGTGGATGTTGGAGTGGCCCTGGTGAGAGAGGATAGTGTTTGGAAACTCCCTGTACTGTCGTTTGCAGATGATACTGCGTTGTTGAGTGAAGACGAAGGGGAGCTGCAAGGCTTGGTGGATGAGTTTGAGAGAGTGTGTAAGAAACGGAATCTAAAGGTGAATGTAGGGAAGAGTAAAGTGATGGTCTTTGAGAGAGGTGAAGTCAGTGAATGTACAGCGAGGTTGGATGGTGAAGAATTGGAAAATGTGAGTACGTTTAAGTACTTGGGTAGTGCAATGAGTAAGGATGGAGGTTTGGAGGGTGAAGTGCTTGAAAGGGTACAGCAGGGAAGAAAGGTTGCTGGTTCTTTGAAAGCAGTGATAAGAAACAGGGAAGTGAGCATGGAAGTGAAAAAGCTACTACATGACAGTATTGTGATACCAACTCTAACGTATGGAAGTGAAGCTTGGACGTTGTTGGAAGGACACAAGTCAAGAGTGAGAGCAGTGAAAATGAGTTATTTAAGAGGAGCCTGTGGAGTCACATGGAGAGACAGGCTGATGAATGAGGATATAAAGGAGTGTTGTGTATGGATGTGGATGTGATAGGAAGCGTTATGAGGAACACACTGAGGTGGTTTGGCCATGTGGAGAGGATGGAGGGTGAAAGACTGACGAAGAGAGTGTATGTGAGTGAGGTGGAGGCCGAGGATGAGATGGAGGGATGGGGTGGAGAGGTATATGAGAGAGGGAGGGGGAGGCCGAGGATGAGATGGAGGGATGGGGTGGAGAGGTATATGAGAGAGGGAGGTGTGAGTTGGGAGCAGGGCGACTTGGAGGCGATTTGTTTGTGGCCACCCCAAACGGGACTGAGGCGTCTGGCAATAGATAGATAGACAGATAGCTTATTAATCTTGGGACATTATATATTTTCTTGAAAGCATTTGCAAATGCACTTTCAAAGCTTCTGAATACATTGCTCCTAAGCATATCTTTCATATTCTAAAGACTACATATCTTTCATATTCCAAAGATTTAAACCATAGTTGGGCACACAGTATGCTTTAAACAAATACAGTAACGTCCGTGCACTAACATTCTTAAATTTTCTAATTACTGAATTAAATTTAACATAAAATGAGTTCAATCTGAAAGAAATGTCATGATAATCAGAGAAGTTGTCTTGAATTATATGGCCTTAATATTTGTCTTCGTTCACCACTTCATACCGATTTAATTAACAGACACCTTGTGTCTGTTTCTTATTATACTGAAAGTAATCCCTTGAAGACCCTGACCCCCAAGACCCGGACACCCCAAGTCCCGAACATTTTGAGCGTGGGTTCATTAGTCAAGTCTTGGATTATTCCCTAAGATATCTGGACATCTGGGACACCAAAAATGGCCAAAAAAAATCAGGGGGGGAAAAAAAAAAAAAAAAAAAAGCCGATATGTCTTCATCCCTACTCCAAATTTGCTGTGCGGTGATGAACAACTGTGTTTTGGCGCGTATTTCCGGAGATGCCCAATAGAGCACCCCTGCATCCTCCCCATTTCCAGCCTACCTACCGCCGTGACTGCATGCTCATTGCCATGGCTGTGCCCACATTCTCGCTTTTGTGAATAAACAGTGAATAAACTGCAATACCTCACCACTAGACCAAATGGGAATTTACAGTGTTGTGCAGTGTTAAAAAATTAGAATTCACAGTGGAAAGGATTAAGTGCAGAGTGCAACACTGGTGTGTTGCAACTGGCGTGTGCACGTAAGAACAGAATGTGCAGTGTTAAACAATTATAATTCACAGTGCAAAAGATTAAGTGCAATTGCAACACTGGATTACTGTATGTGCTTCAAGTGCACCTTCACCACTGTCAGGGCCATAAAGGAGGTGGGTTAATCTTCGCGATGGCAACAGACGTCTCGTAAGTACCCTGTATACTGCTAAATATTTTCCTTACTCACTTCTGATTTCTCATTCTCTGGTTCCTTTTCATTTATTTTATTGTTTCTGTCCCTTATCTGTGTGAATAGGGTCTTAAATAGGTGCTGTGCATGTCTGGTTGGGAGTTATTTAGGTGGCTTTCAAAGTTAGGTTGGGTTGGGGTCTATAAGTACCTGTCCACGGGCATTTTTCCCAAGTCCCAGACAAGACCATGTCCTGGAAGTTGCTTTGGTTCTATTACGTCGCATCTTAGATGGATTACTGTATAACAATTTTAGATTTATCTTTGTTAATTCTTAAATTCAAACTATTAATATTCTGTTCAAATATGCCACACAAAAATATGCTCTTCACTATCAGCTAGTAATGCTCTGTCATCAGCATATGCAATTGCATTCAATCTTACAACCCCAAGGCAGCAACCCAAATCAGTTTCCGTCATAGTTTTTAAAACATCATCTATGTACAGTTTAAAGACTAAAGGGGAGAGAACTCCTCCCTGCCTCACTCCTTTATTAACTGTATAATACATTCCTTTACTCTCATTCCATGTAACTTTTGTAATCTGATTTCTTAAATATCTCATTAAAATTTATGTTAAGTCAGGGGGTACTCTTTTCTCCATTAAATATGACCCAACTGAAAATGATTATCAAAGGTCTTTGATAGATCCATAAAAGTATTATATGATTTTCTGCCTCCTTTTGTGGAAGACCTAATGGTTTCTTTTAATAAAAAACAAGCATCTCCTGTAGACATTCCATTACAGAAACCAACTTGTTTGGAGTCAAAAAATACTTTCTCACTAAAAATATTTAAAACATGAAGTTCTAAAATTTTTAAAAGACAAGATGAAACCATTACTGGTCTATAGTTACAGGAGTCCGCTGCATTACCCTTCAGATCTTTTATTATGGGAGTGATATCATCCATTAGTATTTCAACAGGGATATTACAATGAGTAAAACAACTGTTGATAAAATATGTTAAAATACTTAAAAACTCCACTGATGCATGCTTCAGTAAAACAGAATGTAAGCCATCATGTCCTATATCTTCATTTAATAACTAAACAGAGACAGTCTTTCAACTGATATGCTTTACAAAACTTTCATTTAATTTTCCACCTTTCTTTTAATACTATGAGAAGGGAGTCCTCTTCATCACCACTACTACTAACATCACTCCTTTCAGCATTCTTCCATTGAAAATATTTATTATTTCCTTTTCATTACTGGTCCCACCAACTACTGTACTTTTGATGACCTTATTTTATTACAGTTTCTAGATTTCCAGAAGACCCATATTCTTATTTGAGAAATTTTCATTCACTAATTTCTACCTTCTTGCACTTAAAGAGTGATAATTTAAGTGCTTTCCTGCTACCAACCATCTTCATGTACTCCTCGGAACTTCTTTCTTTTCCCTTTTTCAACCATTCCATGTAGTCACGGCATGATCTTTCATAGTGGTGGCGACCATCATCCACTCACTTGATGTAGTGCTGCCTACTTCTTCCTTAGCCTTTATCTTTTTTTTTTTTTTTTTTTCTGTGTCTGCCCTCCTCTCTTCCTATTTCTCCCATCTTTCCTGTCACTTCTTATTACTTTTCTTTCCTTTACAGGTGGCTTTACATTAAGTGACAAGCTAAATGGTTTCCTGTAAGCCAAGAAACCATTTACAACGCTGGGTGGTAACCATATAACCAAAACATATGTGTTCCCTATGTGTCAACAAGTGGGTTGGTGGAGGGTTAGTGCCCCTCCCCATATAACAAATAACTCAAAGTCAATGGCCACCCCTTACGGAATTATGGCATCCAGCAATAGATAGACAGATACATGTTCCAACCAGGAATAATTTTATATTTATTTTTCTTATCCTCCAACACTTATATTTCTTAGTACGAGACACTAACGAAGCTATCAGTTCTCATAAAAAGTATCAAGTTCCTGTATACGCTGCTTATGCTGACATCCAGTAACTTGGCAACTGAATGTTTCAAGTGCAATTATCCTTGTCAAATCGTTATTAACACCTTTTTCTGTTGCTGTAATATCATCAGCACTTAGGCTGTTCCAATTTATAAAGTCCTCACTAACACCTGTTTCTTCCTGGGTAAATGTACAAAAACACTCTTCAGGGCAATTTACACGCATACATACAGACACAGGTAAATGGTCTCAGCCAATAATAACACCTGTATATTATAAATCATAACATTTTTGGATTATCTACCTATAATAAGGTCTAACCATTTTATATAAGCTGTTGTTGTAAGGAATAAATGTAAATGTGTTATTATCAAGCATATCATAATCAAAACATTTCAGGTCATTTTCTCCCAATAAAATTGCTGAGAGTATTCCATGCTCTACCTATAAAAGGGTCTGCATTAGAACCTCCTAAAAAAATACACATTATCGTAACTAAAATTAATTAACACCTGCTCCAGCTTACTCAGTGACTCTAAATATTGTTCAAGAGTGGTATCCCCCCAAACATCACTTTTTACATACACATTTACCAGTAATATTGTGAAACTTCTCACTGATATTTCCAAAATTATCATATTTCCTTCAGGAGATATAACTTTAAAGGTAACATTCTTTTTCTATAGACAAACAAGTCCTCCCTCACATCTTCCTCTAAATGATTTAACCAACTTCTCTGAATAGCCAGAAGCAGATCCCACACCCATATACCTTTCATCAATAAAAGCAATATCTCCTAGCCTATCTTTAAAAAAAAAATGATTCTTGAAAAAAATAAATAAATAAAAAAAAATAAAAATAACTCTGAAACTGTCACCCGCTGTCTATATTTCCTACTTCTTATGACCTCCAGTCTTTCAAATGCAGTGTGTCCAGGCACCTAGAAATGAACAGATCTTCAATTTGGCTTTTTTTTTTTTTTTTTTTTTTTTCTTGGAAGGAACGGTTTGTGGCCTCCTGGCCTTTGGTTCCTTCTTCCTTGCATTAAAAAAAAAAATCTGCAAGTGAGCACACCACATCTATATTTGTCCTTAAGGAGCAAGTTATAAGTACAAATATTAATATCCACAATGATGTACAGTAATATCCTTCTCTACAATAGTAAAAATGCACAGACAAAAAAAATAAAAATAAAATGATGCTTAGAAGTACCAGCAAAAAGTTCGGTAAAAAAAAAAATAAAACTCTTATCTAAAAGTTATACTATGAAAGAAAAAATAGTAAAGGTTCAATACAGGATGATAAAAAACTGATGCCAATGAGGTAGGCTGTATATATATATATATTCAGTAATCCCCTCAATATCCGATGTCATAGAGCCAAAGGCACTTCCGGAAAGTGGTCCTGTCCGGATATTGAGACCCAGATTCCTGGACTTGTAATTATGGACCCTAATTCAGAAACACATCTATACAACTCCCTCTGGACATGCATTGCACCTATTTCAGACCCAAATCACACTAATATGGGGCATAAAAGACTGAAATAAATGCAAAAGAACCATAAAATGAGGTTTCAGAGGTGAGTTTATACAATATTAAACATTCTGGGTACTTACAAGTCCCTGGCTCCTGGACTGGTAGTTATGGACCCTAACCTAGCCTAACTCAGAAAAACACCTCCCTACCGCACATGCATAGCACCTAAGACCCTATTCACACCAATAAGGAACATAAAAGAGTGAAATGAGGTGTTAGAGGTAAGTACAGTATGGAAAATACAGTACAATATGAAACATTCTGGGTACTTACAGCAAGTCCCTGGCCATCTCGATGAATAACCCGCCTCCTCTCAGACTCTGACAGTAAGAAGGAGTTCCTGAAGCACTTGCAGTACACTGTTCATGAAGTCTTGCACTGAACTTAGTCATTTGCACTCAGAATTCCATTCTCTTAACACTGTGCACTCGTCTTACTTGCGCTCCATTGTACCTTAATGAAATACGTGTTGCACTCTGCACTTAAAGTCTTTCAACTCATAAAACCATTTTCTAAACATAACACACTCTAGTTAATTTACGTTACACTGAAAGTCAGTTAAATCTTTGTCTTTTCACTCAGAATTCTAATTTCTTAACATTATGCACTGTTTTTTTTTCACTGCACAACACTGTAAATTCCCATGTGGTCTAGTGGAGAAGTTCTAGGCGTTTAATCATTGTCAGAGTCTGAGAGTAGCTCTTGCAGGTGACCAAGGGGTGCGTTGTTGGGTCATGGTGATGAAGTACCCACTGCAGACGACTCTGAAGAGAGGCGCAAACTCACGTCGAGTGGTGACTCCACCGTGCCTGATGTGCTGGGCTGTGGCTCGGAGCATGAGGGCCTGTCTTGGGAAGGCAATGGAGTGGAGCCAGGGCTGGGCACAGAGGGGGTCACGGGCCTGAAAAAGCTATCAATGGTTGACTGACGCAAGGAATGACGATTTTGATCATTGATGATGTGCTGCCTGAAAGAGCACACTTCCTCCACAAGTCCCAAGGGCCCCATCTCCCTGTCACAGTCCGGGTGCTCCAGGTCCAGAACAAACTCTAGGTGTTCCTGGAGTGCGCTCAGCTTGGGGATGGCTGGAGCAGTGTCACGGTGAGAGGAGTCCGCATCATCGTCGCCGTCCTCGTCGGAATCTTCAAGATGGTTACTGACACCTGCAACTGAAAATGCGATCTCGATATCAGACATGATCTGATACCCATGATCGCCCTCGTCGTCATCCAACCACTCACGCACTTCGTCCACATCAACATCATCCCCATATGCACTCAGACATGCATGGAAGTCATCCACGTCAAAACCTAGGAAATCGTGCTCCACATCCGTTCCGAGATGCAGACGAGACCAACCATTTTCTAAAGTCTTGACAGGGATTTCCTTCCATGCACTGGCCCAGTTGTAAATGGCAGACGATGTTGTAGCGGTGAATGTTTTCCAAAGTCTGCTGGCCTCGCGTGTCCCATCCCTCCCTGTGCTCATCCTCGTCCTCGAGAACAACCATCACCTCGTCCAGGAACTTCCGTCGGTACAGCCTGTTCGTTGCCACGATCACTCCTTGGTCCATTGGTTGGATGAGAGCAGTCGTATTAGGTGGCAGAAACATGCACCTAATGCGGCCATTCTCAGCCACCAAGTCCTTGTTGAATGGGTGAGCAGGTGCATTGTTGAGGAGAAGGAGGACCTTTACCTGGTCGCATGGGATTCCCAGTTTCTCTGTCTGGTAATGGATGACCTCCTTGACAAAATGGCAGTGGAACCAGTCTCTGAAGATGTGGGGAGTGAACCATGCCTTCAAGGAATGGTACCAGACGACAGGAAAGACATCCATCACCCCACGAAGACACCGAGGCTGCTTTGCACGGCCAACCATAACGGGCTTAAGCTGGTGCATGCCGTTAGCATTGGCACAACACAAAGCAGATATCCATTGCTTGCAGAGCTTGTGGCCAGGTACATGCTTCTCCGTCTCCTCGGCTAGACTGTTCATAGGCAAAGAGCGATAGAATAAACCAGTTTCGTCAGGATTGTAGACTTGACCAAGAGTGAGGCCCTCCCTGTCGATCAAGCGCTTCACCTTGTGCCGAAACTCATCAATCCCATCCTCGTTGGCGTCCAAAGCTTCACCATGAGACTTATGGTTGGTAAGGACATGTCGTAAGTTGAACATGAAGAGCCAACCTTAGGATGCCTTGAAGTCTAGGGAGTCATGAAGCCTCGCGAACTTCTCAGCAGCAGCCTTCAGCTCCGTGCCACGCACCATCACACCAGTAGCATGTTGCTGTCGATACCAAATCAATGTGGAGCAGTCAACTTCTGCATACTTGGGAGTAAACATCACCTTCCTCTCCACGTTGTGTCTGCTTTTCGATGAGAAGTCAGCCGTGTACTGCATGAGTTTGTCTCGAGATCTCTTGATATCAAACAAAGTAGATCGGGCCAGGTTGAATTCTTGAAGGATGCGTGAGGAAGACCATCCTGCATCCACCTAGTCCAATATCTCCCTCTTCTTCTCCAGAGTCAAAACCACTCTCTTCCCCTTCTCAGGCAGCAGGGCCATCAACACACACACGAAGAAGAGACACAAGAGCAGCAGGTAAGGCACCACCACAAAAGCGAGCACGTGGGTGGCCATGACAATGAGCGTGCGCACACAACAAGAGATGGGCGGTAAGTGGGGAGGATGCAGGGGCGCTCTAGTGGACGGCAGCGGAACGACGCACCAAAACACAGCTGCCCGCGCCGTGCGTGCCAAGTTCAAATAACGGGCGGGGAAAAGTTGTTTTTCGAATTTTTTGCGGTTTTTGGCCAATTTTGGGAATATTGGATCCTGGGACGAAAATGTCCGGTAATTGGGGATGTCCGGAAATTGGGCATCCGGATGTTACGGGGATTACTGTGTATACTGTATATATATATATATATATATATATATATATATATATATATATATATATATATATATTAATAAAACACCAATTGAGTAAAAAATATACAATAAAATAATAAAGTCTAAGATATTCTGTAATCATAAAATACCTAGAGTATAAATAAAATCCAAAAGAATACAAAAGTATACAATAGTAGTAGTAGTAGTAGCAGTTTTACAGTAATGTTAAGATAGTAGTAGTAGCAGTTTTACAGTAATGTTAAGATAGTAGTAGTAGCAGTAGTACTAGCAGTAGTAGTAGTAGCAACAGTTAGTAGGCAATAGTATGCGGTAGGTAATTAATAATAATAATCATCATTATTATTATTATTAGATGTGGTAGTTGTGGTATAAAGTCGAAGAAAATGTGGCATTACTTTGGCTTTCTTAACACCTCTTCCTTAGCGATTTAGTTATGTATGAGTGTATGTATGTATGTATGTATGTATGTACGTATGTATATATGTATGTACGTATGTATGTACGTATGTACGTACGGATGTATGTATGTATATATGTATGTAGGTATGTTCGTTTAAATATCGACACAGGTTACATAAACAACACACACTCTGCTATAACAGGAATAAACCACTAAGGATGAAGTGTTTGGCATCCTCCATCACCGACGAGAACACGGAAGGAGTCAACGCACAAACTGCTCACCTCATCTTCCTCGTTATCTTCAATGTCACGCTGTTTCCTCCTCTCTATCTTGTATATTCTTTTCACGTCACTATAAGCTCACTCAATATATATAGTTTTCTCGTATCTATCGCAAATGTCTCAAGATATCGGTGAAAAATACGAGAGACGAGACGCGTGAAACATTTGAACACCTTTACACCTACATTGACGCGGAGGAATACATGTCATGATCACTCAGGTGCTCACATCTCATCTCCCAAAAAACTAGTTCCCATACATTTTATAGCCACTTTTTACCCCTATTCTGGCATAGTCCTGCAATCAGTCTGCAGTGATGTATCAATTATGCATAGATATGCAATAAAAAATGACACGAAAGCAATATTTATGGAAAAATCACCTGAAGTGGAAGGTGGGGAGCGGCGTGTATTACAAGGGAGCGGCAATTTTAACACACCTGTCTACTAAGGAATCTCTCTACTACTCTTATTGTTATTTATTATGCTTACTACACCTTACTAGTCTAATGTACGCTGTTTATGTCTCCTTAATATCAACTTAGATTGCATTAATAACACAGACGGGAATATAAAAGCCCCGTGGGAAGAAATACAGCTTCTGGCATGTGGTACTTGAGCGACACCTTGACCTACTAGAATACGTGCCGGGACGCAGCACTCAGCTGCCCACGTCTTGATTGCACAAAAAACTAGTTCCATAGATTTCTAGCCATTGATTAACTTGATGGTGGAATTCGGGAATTAGTTTGCATAATTACATCCACTGAGCACAGAGGTTTAATAATGCCATGGGTTTTATTTTTTATGCAAAGAAAAAGGAACTCAAGCCCAGAAGCCCGCAAATAGCTCCCTCTAAGAAAAAACAAGTACAACAAAAACCCAAACTGAAGATGTTCATTTCGAAAAGCCTTGACACACTGCGTTTGAAAGACTGGAGGTCATAGGATGCAGGAAATACAGAGGAAGAAAGTTCCAGAGTTGACCCGTTGCATAAATGAAGGACAGAGTAACGGTTAACTCTTGCATTAGAGAGTTGGACAGAAAAGGGATGAGAGTTTGCTGCTAGACGGGTGCTACGCGCCCGTCGTAGAGGTGGAGGAATGCAAGCAGACAGATCAGAGGAGCAGTGACCACTGAAGTAGCGATAGAAAAGAGATAAAGATGCAACAGTGCGGCGAAGAGACAGAGGTTGAAGGGAGTAGTAGGGGTGACTTTTCAATAAATCCTATGTTTTTCAGTACTTTTTTATCTTTTCTGAGCTGTGTAAAGTTGTCTGCATAGGAACCAGTTAACGTAGTAGTAGTAGTAGTAGTAGCAGTAGTAGTGGTAGTTTGTCTGAACGTGAACCCTGTGACAAACTGATGGATGGATGGATAGATGGAAGGATGGATGAATGAATACTATAGATGGATAGCTAGATAGACAGATGGAGAGATCTATAGATAGACAGATGGACAGATAAATAGATGGATAGTTAGGTAGATAGATGGATAGTCAGGTGGATGGATAGACATAAGTTGACGGATGGATGGATGAATGAATGGAGAGATAGATAGATAGGCAGATAGATAGACACGAAGGTTAAAGGTCAAGGATGAGAAGGAAAGAATGTAAAGACGTGAATTTCAGTTATCATTCTCTCTCTCTTTCTCTCATTACACTTCCCTCTTACCCTTGCCCCTCCCTCCTCTTCTCTCCTCCCCATCTCTCCCTGCCTCTCCATTCTCCCCCCTCCCCTCCCCTCTCCTTCCCATCTGTTCACCACTTTGCTTTCATTATCCCTCGGTTCTCAGTCCTCCCCTCCCCTCTTTCCCCTCTCTTCTCCCCCTTCCTTCCTTTTCCCCTTTTCTCCCCTTCTTCTTTTCCTTTTCTGTCCCCATCCCTTCTTCTCTTTCTCCCCTCTTTCTTCCCTCCCCTCCCCACCGCCATTCCATCTTTCTTTACCTTCCCTTCCTCTCCCTTGCCTTACAATTACCCAATATTTCCCCTCCCCTCCCCCCCTCCTCCTCCTCCTTCCCTCCTCCTGTAACCCTTATCTGTTCACCACTTCGCCATCATTATCTCCCTCCCCTCCTCTCTCCTCCTCTCCCCTCCCCTCCCCTCTCCTCCCATCTGTTACCATTTTTCCTTCATTATCTCCACCAGTTACACACCTTCTCCTTTCCCCCTCCCCTTCCTTCCCCTCCCCCTTTCCCTCCCTTCTCCTCCTCTCCCCCTCTTTACACACCCTCCTCCTCCTTCCCCCC
>NC_137025.1:41994680-42002180 GCF_032717465.1 Coenobita brevimanus | reverse complement strand
GGGGTCACTGCTTCAGGATGAAACTTGTGTACTTGTCCCACATGGGAAAGTTCCTTGTCTCAGTGGAGCAAACAGAGCTAGGGCCTGATTGACTGCTGCCTACCTTAAAAGAGCCAGGCAAGGCTGCCGAACCACCCCTAAACATCCACACTGTGCAGTGTGTAGCTTCCACGTTATGTCCACAGACTTCCCATTAACTCAATGTACCGGTTTATAATGTCATGCCGTATGCCGTAACTATTATTTTATTTGTTTACTTTCTCTTTCAGGTTACTCTATCGGGTAGCTTATAGATAAAGTATTATAGAATGTGACTTTTCCTTTCCAGTGTTTCCTATAAAATTTCCATGTCAGTTTTTCCATGCTGCATGGTGGTTTTTCTCACTTTTTCCTGGAGGGTTTGGTGGTGGGGGGAGCCTTCTTGCTTTACTATCCTTATCCTTCAGCATGTAGAGTTAGATCTTGTAGTCATAGTTTTCCCTAACAAGCAGCCTCGACAGGACCATAAGGTCTGTTGCTGTTTGCTTTCCTGTGTAATCCTCATCATCATCATCATCATCACCATCATCATCATCATTACCAACCAACTTTCTCATCTCTCCTCCTCTTCCTTCTTCTTTCTCCCTCCTTCCTCCTCCCTCCCTCTCCTCCTTCTCTCCCTTCCTCCTCCTCGTTTTCATCCATCCCATTTCCTCCTTTATTAAGCCATCATTATCTGTATTTTTCGTGGTGCTTGTCTATAAGCGCCTTAGCCGGTGAAAGGGGGAGAGAGAGAGAGAGAGAGAGAGAGAGAGAGAGAGAGAGAGAGAGAGAGAGAGAGAGAGAGAGACAGACAGACAGACAGACAGACAGACAGACAGACAAGCAGACAGACAGAAAGACAGACCGACAGAGGGAGAATGGTTGGGAAAGACGAACTGAGAGAGAGAGAGAGAGAGAGAGAGAGAGAGAGTATTGGGCAGTAATAAAGTTAACTAGCGGGCGAATTAATCTGGTTAGGCTGAAGATCTAACCGAAGAGAGAGAGAGAGAGAGAGAGAGAGAGAGAGAGAGAGAGAGAAAGAGAGGGAGAGAGATTTGACCGGGGCAAAGCTAAATAGAAACACGATGTGTGTGTGTGTGTGTGTGTGTGTGTGTGTGTGTGTGTGTGTGAGAGAGAGAGAGAGAGAGAGAGAGAGAGAGAGAGAGAGAGAGAGAGAGAGAGAGAGAGAGAGAGGAAAGAAAGCGTGGGAAAATGATGAAATGAGGAAGTGAAGGAGGAGGAAGGAAAGTGAAGGAAAAGAAGGAAATATGAAGGAAATCCGTGGTGTATATCTCGCTCTGAATGCCGGACCCTCCAAAGCCATAATTGAGAGAGAGAGAGAGAGAGAGAGAGAGAGAGAGAGAGAGAGAGAGAGAGAGAGAGAGAGGCCTTACTTTTTCTGACCATTACACGTCACCATGGTAACGACGAGGCCTTTACTGTGTGTGTGTGTGTGTGTGTGTGTGTGTGTGTGTGTGTGTGTAATAAAGATGTAGACCTTTTGTGACCTTTATTTATTTATATTTATTTTTTACCCCTATCTCTCCCTCCCCTCTCCCCCATCCTCCCCACACTTCTCTCCCCCTCCCTCCCTCCCCACACTTCTCTCCCCCTCCCTCCCTCCCCACACTCCTCTCCCCCTTCCTCCCTCCCCACACTTCTCTCCCCCTCCCTCCCTCCCGACACTCCTCGCCCCCTCCCTTCCTCCCCGCACTCCTCTCCCCCTCCCTTCCTCCCCGCACTCCTCTCCCCCTCCCTCCCTCCCCGCACTTCTCTCCCCCTCCCTTCCTCCCCGCACTCCTCGCCCCCTCTCTCCCTCCCCGCACTCCTCTCCCCCTCCCTTCCTCCCCGCACTCCTCTCCCCCTCCCTCCCTCCCCGCACTTCTCTCCCTATCCTTTTCCTTTCACTACTTCCTCATTTCCTCGTGTTCTCTTCCTCATTTGCCCAGTTTCATTTCCCTTCATTTTCTCTTCATTTCCCTTCATTTCCCCTTCATTTTCCTTTCTTCTAGTAGGCTAATCTGGTATCTTTTCATTTTCTTCCCTCATCTTAAAAGTTAATCTCATTTCCTTTTATTTTCCATCATTTCCCTTTCATTTCCCTCATTTTCCCTTCACTTCCCCATCACCTTCCCTTCATTTCCTTCATTTTCCCATCATTTCTTTCATTTTCCCTTCATTCTCCCTTCATATCCTTCATTTTCCCATCATTTCTCATTTTCCTGCATTTCCCTTCAGTCTCTCTTCATTTCCTTCGTTTTCCCATCGTTCTCCCTTCATTCTCCCTTCATTTCCTTCATTCTCCCTTCATTTCCTTCATTTTTCCATCACTTCTTTCATTTTCCTGCATTTCCCTTAATTTTCCCTTCATTTCCTTCATTCTCCCTTCATTTCCTTCATTTTCCCTTTTTTTTTCATTTCTTTCATTTTCCTGCATTTCCCTTTATTTCCTTCATTTCCCGTTCATTTTCCTTCATTTCCTTTTTCCCTTCATTTTCTTCCTTTCCTCTTCACTTCCATCATTTCTCTTCATTCTTCCTTCATTTCTTCATCATTTCTTACATTTTCCCTTCATTTTTCCCTAATTAGGCGTTTATTTTCCTTGCCATCCTTTCATTTCTTTTATCGTCTTCTCTCACAACTCTACATATTATTTTTGTCATTTCCCCTTCATTTCCTTGTCATCTAGTCGTGATAACCCTCTCTCTCTCTCTCTCTTACGCTCATCTTCACCTGCCAACTTTCTCCTTTTCACACACACACACACACACACACATTTCCTTCCTTCTCTCCATCTTCTTCCTCTCTTCCATTCTTTATCCTCATTTTCTCTCCTTAATTACGCTTCTTAATCACCCTTTCCTCCTTGGCTAATTGCTCGCTTATTTCTCCATTATTCTTCGTTATCGTCATTATCATCTCCCTTTATCTGCGTTAATTAGAAGCTTATTTATCAGTTTATTTTTATTTTCATAGTTAGGGGTGGCCAGTCTCCGTTTTCTATTTGAAGCGATAACTTCTGTAATTACTTCCTTTCTCTAATTATCGCTCATTCTGACTTTACATTAATTTTTCTCTCTTTAATTCCCTTACTTTCTCACTTTTTTTTATAAATTTTCCATCTCTCTCGTCTATTATTTTCCCCATTTTTGCTTTCTCTTTAATTCTCTTACTTTCTCACTTTTTTTTTTTTTTATAAATTTTCCATCTCTCTCGTCTATTATTTTTTCCATTTTCGCTTTCTCTCTTTAATTCTCTTACTTTCTCACTTTATAAAAACTTTTCCATCTCTCTCGTTTATTATTTTCCCAATTTTCGCTTTCTCTCTTTAATTCTCTTACTTTCTCACTTTTTTTATGAATTTTCCATCTCTCTCGTCTATCATTTTTTCCATTTTCGCTTTCTCTGTCTTTAAAATTTTCCCACTTTCTCTATTTTATTTAATTTTTCCATTTTTTCTTTCTCAATCAAAAATTTTCTTACTTTTTCTCTTCACACCTTTGTCGTTTGTTTTTATTTTTCCATTTTCTTTCTTTCTCAATCTTTAAAATTTTCTCACTTTCTCAACTTTTTCCCTCCTCTCCTGTATCGCTGACTTTCTTCTTTTTTTTTTTTTTCCAATTTTTCGCATTGTCTTTAACATTTTCTCACTATCTCTATTTTTCATTTTTCCCATCTTTACTGAATATTTTTTCTATTTCTCTCTTTCACATATTAACAACTCACTTTCTCACTACTATTTTTTTTTTCATATCCTCTCTCTCTCTCTCTCTTTTCATATCCTCCCTCCCTTTCTCTCTCTCTCTCTTTTCATATCCTCCCTCCCTTTCTCTCTCTCTCTCTCTTTTCACATCCTCCCTCCCTCTCTCTCTCTCCGTATCCTCCCTCCCCCCCTCTCTCTCTCTCTCTCTCTCTCTCTCTCTCTCTCTCTCTCTCTCTTTTCATATCCTCCCTCCCTCCCCCCCCTCTCTCTCTATTTTCATATCCTCCCTCCCTCCCTCTCTCTCTCTCTCTCTCTCTCTCTCTCTCTCTCTCTCAATCATCATCATCATCATCATCATAATTATCTACCGTCTCTCTATCATAATCATAATTCTCTCTCTCTCTCTCTCTCTCTCTCTCTCTCTCTCTCTCCTTTATCAATGTCTTCATGGCTATCGTGTCTTTTTCCATCTCACTTCGTTCACATCCAATTCCCATATTTCGTTCAGGAGGAGGGGAAGCCAATCCTTTTACACTCATCTCTTTTATTTTCGTCTTTGTTCAGCTTATTTCCGTTCAGTAGCAGGAGAGGGCAGTGCTACGGCTCTTTCTGTAGCACTTCTTCGTGACTGTTATAGTAGTAGGGAAATGTGGGGAGAGAGAGAGAGAGAGAAATTATGATTATGATAGACGTTATAATAATGATGATGATGATGATGATGAAGGAGAGAGAGAGAGAGAGAGAGAGAGAGAGAGAGAGAGAGAGAGAGAGAGAGAGAGAGAGAGAGAGAGAGAGAGAGAATTATGATTATGATAGACGTTATAATAATGATGATGATGATGATAATGATGATGATGAGAGAGAGAGAGAGAGAGAGAGAATTATGATTATGATAGACGTTATAATAATGATGATGATGATGATGTTGTGAGAGAGAGAGAGAGAGAGAGAGAGAGAGAGAGAATGATAATGATTAAAGGAGGGAGAAAGCGAGGAAGGAAATGCGTGAATGAAAATGAGATAAAAAGAGTAATGATGATAGGAAAAGAGGAGTGGAGAGAGAAATGTGATGAAATGAGGAAAATATTGATGGTGATGATAGAGGGAGGGAAATGAAGAGGGTAATGAGACGGAGAAAGATGGTAAAGAGGAAGAAAATAAGGGAGAGGTGAGAGGAAATGAGTGATGGAAATGACGGTGAAATGATGGGAAGAGAAAGGGGAAGAGGGAAAAATTTTTGGTGGTGGTGGTGGTGGTGGTGGTGGTGGTGGTGGTGGTGGTGATGATGATGATGATGATGATGATGGATATAAGTAATGATAACGGACAGAGAGAGAGAGAGAGAGAGAGAGAGAGAGAGAGAGAGAGAGAGAGAGAGAGAGAGAGAGAGAGAATTGATAAGGGCCGAGACAGGGGACCGGTGATAAAGATAGGAGGGGTGAAGAGAAGGAGGGGAGATGAAGAATGGTGATGAGAGGGAAAGGACATGAAGGGGAAGATAGATAGATAGATAGGTAGGCAGATAGATACATAGTTAGAGGGTGAGGGAGGGATGGAGGGAGGAAGGGGGAGAGATGAATCGATATACATACACAAATGGATAGATAGATAAATAGATAGATAGATGTACAGATAGATAGAGAGACAGATAGATAGACAGACAGATAGATGAAGCAGAAATAAAGAAAAATTGGTATTGCTTGGAGATAGAGAGAGAGAGAGAGAGAGAGAGAGAGAGATTAAAGGGATTTAATCCCCGAGCTAGGCAACTATGGCCATAAAGCCCCGCTAGGTTACAGGAGCGCGCTACCACTCCCGGCACGACAGTCCCGGGCGAGGTTCGAACTAGCAATCCCCCGACCACGACTCCGATGCTCTACCACTGAGCCACCGTGCCTCCAGAGAGAGAGAGAGAGAGAGAGAGAGAGAGGATGAGAAAAATGGTAATGACAGGGCAAAGAAAACGGAGGGGGGAGGTAATGAGGGAAGGCAAAGGAGTTCGGCCATTGAAAGAAAATGGGATGCTGACGAAAGGAAGATGGAGGGACGATTATGGAGAGAGAGAGAGAGAGAGAGAGGATGAGAAAAATGGTAATGGAGGAGAGTGATGGAGGGAAGATGACAAGGGGAAGGGAGGTAATTTTGTGTGCCGTAAGAGTTCCCTCCAATCTCTCTCTCTCTCTCTCGTCATTATTATTATTATTATTATTATTATTATTATCATTATTTATTATTATTATTATTATTATTATTATTAAGGTTAAGCTTCTGCATTTTTGTTTATTAATCGTTCTCGCTCTCTCTCTCTCTCTCTCTCTCTCTCTCCTTTGTGGTAAGAAAATCCGTAATGATATGTTAATGATGTTTTTCTGGGCAGGTTTTAGCCAATCAGGGGCCAGGGTTATAATGACGTCATGAGTTTTAGCCAATCAGGGGCCAGGGTTGAAGTGACGTCATGAGTTTCAGCCAATCAGAGGCCAGGGATGAAGTGACGTCATGAGTTTCAGCCAATCAGGGGCCAGGGATGAAGTGACGTCAAGAGTTTCAGCCAATCAGGGGCCAGGATTGTAATGACGTCATGAGTTTTAGCCAATCAGGGGCCAGGATTGTAATGACGTCATGAGTTTCAGCAGAAATTTTATCTATCTATTGCCAGACGCCTTAATCCCGTAAAGGGTGGCCACAAACAAATCGCCTCCATGTCGCCCTGTCCCCTACCACTTCACTGCCCTGCTCCCAGCTCACCCCCCCCCTCTCTCATACTTCTCCACTCTATCTCATCCTCAGCCTCCCCCTCCCTCTCCCCCGCCTCAACCTCACTCACATACACTCTCCTCGTCAGTCTCTCGGGTATTATATTTTTACTTAAGAAATTGTTAGTACGATCCAATCCTTCAATTTTTACTAAAGAAATTCTTCCTTTAACTCTTTCTATGGGTGATTTTCTACGGGTGATTTTCTATGGGTGATTTTCTACCGGTGATTTTCTATGGGTGATTTTCTACTGGTGATTTTTTATGGGTGATTTTCTATGGGTGATTTTCTACCGGTGATTTTCTACTGGTGATTTTTTATGGGTGATTTTCTACGGGTGATTTTCTACCGGTGATTTTCTACTGGTGATTTTTTATGGGTGATTTTCTACCGGTGATTTTCTACCGGTGATTTTCTGCCGGTGATCTTCTTCGTTTATTTTTTTTGTCGTTGGTATTATTATTATTATTATTATTATTATTATCATTATTATTACCATCTATTATTATTATTATTATTATTATTATTATTATTATTATTTGTTCGACAAGGAGAGTATGTTTTCACCCCTGTTTGTTTGTTTGTCAGCAGGATTACTTAAAACTAAATGAGTTTCGGGCCAAATTTGGTGGGTAGATAGCCCATGTCCCAGGGAACAATCGATTAACTTTTGGCACCCATCCGGATCGTATTACAGATTCTTGTCAACTCTGGAACTGTCTCCCTCCGTCTGTATTTCCTCCTGCCTATGACCTCCAGTCTTTCAAATGCAGTGTCAAAGCACCTCGAAATGAACATCTTCAATTTGGCTCTCTGTTGTCTTGTTTTTGTTTTTTCTTTGAACTATTTGCAGGCTTCTGGCCTTGGGCTCCTTCTTCCTTTCATAAAAAAAAAAAAAAGGCATTATTTGTTAAACCTCTGTGCTCAGTGGACATAAAATTGCAGATTCGTAGTCGACATTCAGGAAAGAAGGGTATTTTTCGTGGTACTGTTACTTTCGTTGATTTTTTTATATTTTCGTA
>NC_137025.1:41979680-41984680 GCF_032717465.1 Coenobita brevimanus | reverse complement strand
GGAAAAATAAAAAGGAAGAATCAGAAGGAAGGAAGGAAGGAGGGAAAGAAGAAGGGAAGGAAGGAGGGAAGGAAAGGAAAAATAAAAAGGAAGAATTAGAAGGAAGGAAGGAAGCAAAGAAGGAAGGAAGAAAAAATAATAAAAAGGAAGAATTAGAAGGACGGAAGGAAGGAAGGAAAAATAAAAAGGAAGGAAGGATGGAAGGAAGGAAAAATAAAAGGATGGAAGGAACGAAGGAAAGAAGGAAAAATAATAAAAACGAAGAATTAGAAGGAAGGAAGGAAGGAAGGAAAGAAGAAAAAATAATAAAAAGGAAGAATTAGAAGGAAGGAAGGAAGGAAGGAAAAATAATAAAAAAAAATAGAAGGAAGGCAAGAAGGAAAAATAAAAAGGAAAGAAGGAAAAATAATATAAAGGAAGAATTAGAAGGAAGGAATATAATAAGGAAGGAAAGAAAGAAGGCAGGAAGGAAGGAAGGCAGGACTGATAGGGGTGGTGGTGTAGTGGTAAGGGATGGGGTTGGCTGACTGGAAGGACGCGAGATCAAGTATATTAAATTTATCAATATTTTGTTTAAATAAAATTACTTATATTTTTAAAGATCCACTGAGATGTGATAAATAGACCTTTGATAATAGATAGATAGATAGATACAGATAGACAGACAGACAGATAGACATAGATATAGATAAACATAAATAGACAGATTCACAGAGACAGACAGACACAGATAGATAGATAGACAGACAGATAAATATAGATAGACATAATACCGTAACATCAGCCCTGAATGAGACGGCCCTGGCATGTATTCAATATAGACGGTGGGTATTGGTGCTGAAGTGGTGACATGTGAGGGTGTGTGTTATATATGGGGTCTGTCGGGGCTGAGAGAGAGAGAGAGAGAGAGAGAGAGAGAGAGAGAGAGAGAGGTATAATGTAAATAAGAGGAAAATACATGAGCTGAGAGAAGAGGAGGAGAAAAGTAGGAAGGAAGGAAGGAAGGAAGGAAAGGATGGATGGATGGATGGATGGAAGGAAGGATGGATGGTTGGTAAGAAGAAAGGAAGGAAAGAAGGAAGGAAGGAATGGATGGATGGAAGGAAGGAAGGACGGAAAGAAGGAAGGAAGGAAGGAAGGAATGGATGGATGGATGGATGGATGGATGATGGATGGAAGGAAGGAAGGAAGGGATGGATGGATGGAAGGCAGGAAGGAAGGATGGATGGATGGATGGATGGAAGGCAGGAAGGAAGGAAGGAAGGAAGGATGGATGGATGGATGGATGGAAGGAAGGAAGGAAAGGAAGGAAGGAAGGAAAGGATGGAAGGAGGGAGGGAGGGAGGGAGGGAAGGAAGGAAGGAAAGTTAATACAGTTTTTCCCTTTCCCACCAAACCACTAAAAAAAACAGCCAAAAATCCGATTGCAATTCTCTCTCTCTCTCTCTCTCTCTCTCTCTCTCTCTCCATATATTACTCTCTTTAGGGTCACCAATTTCTTTCCCCCACTTCACATTTTCTTTAACCCACGTTTTCTGTATTCTCATTTCTTTTACATTTCATTTTTTTTTTTCGTTACCTCTCTCTCTCTCTCTCTCTTTAATCTTTTGTGGTTTTCCTTCTTTCATTTTTTATCTGCTTTTTCAATTTTAATATTCGTTTCTTCCTTCCATCCTTCCTTCCTTCCTTCGTAGCCTCCTTCCCTCCTTCCTTCCATCCATCCTTCCTACCCTCCTTCCTTCTTTCCTCCTCCTCCTCCTGCATATCTTCCTTCCCTTTCTTCCATCTTCCTGTTCAATTTCTTCCTCTTCCGCTTTCACCGCCTTTCTCATCCTTCTCCTTCCTCTCTCCATTCTTCCTTCCTCCTCTTTCTTCCGTCCTTCCCCCTCTTTCCTCTCCTCCTTATTCTTCCTACTCTCCATCCTGTCTTCCTCTTCCTCCTCCTTCCTTCACCCATCCTCCTTTCCTCCCTACTCTTCCTGTTCTTTATTCTTCCTCTTCCTTCTTCCTGATCTCTTCTCTCTTTCCTTCATCCCTCCTCCTCTTCCTTCTACTCTTCCCTCCCTACTTCCACTTCCTTCTATCCTTCCCTCCCTCCTTCCTCTTCCTTCTATCCTTCCCTCCCTCCTTCCTCTTCCTTCTATCCTTCCCTTCCCCTTCCTCTTCTCTTTTTCCTTCTTCTATCCTTCCATCCCTCACTTCCTCCTCTTCCCTCCCTCCCTCGTTTTATCCCTCCATCCTCCTCTTCCCTTCCTTTTTTTCTCTTGCCTCCCTCCTTCCCTCCCCTTACTTCTCCGTGCTACCTATTCCCTACCCTCCTCTTCCTCTCTCTCCTCCTCCTCTTCCTCTTCTATCTAGCCTCTCTTCCCTTCTCTCCTCCTCCTCTTCCTCATCCTCTTCCACTCTCCTTCTCTCCCTCTCTCTCCCTCTCCTCTTCCTCTCTCCCCTCCACTTCCTCTTCTATCCAGCCTCTTTTCCTCTTTCTCTCACCATCCTTTCTTATTTTCCTTTCCCTCTCTTCCTCTTCCCGTCACCTTTCCTCCAACTTCTTCCTCTTCCTATCCTTCCTTCCTCACTTCCATTTTTCCTCCTCTTCATTCCCCTCCACCTCTTCCTTCCTCCTTCCCTCCTCCTCCTATTCAAGACTTCTTCCTCCTCCTGCCTACCTTAAAAGCGCCAGGCAAGGCTGCCGCACCACCCCTAAACATCCACACTGTGCAGTCCCCTCGTGTCTACAGGACACCCCGTAAACTTAACATAGCGTCACGTCACGTCATTATACGTTTTTCGATTTACCCAAAGCAAATGAGTTAATATACAGTAAGCACAGATTAGGATCTGCACAGATAACCTTGAGTTAACGGTCACTACTCTTACTTTCGACCTGTGATGGGCTGTGGATCACTGAGGGTCCCTGTTAGTCAAGTGACCACCATCGGGATTTTTTTAATGTACCAGGGGTCACTGCTTCAGGATGAAACTTGTGTACTTGTCCCACATGGGAGAGTTCCTTGTCTCAGTGGAACAACGGAGCTAGGGCCTGATTGACTGCTGCCTACCTTAAAAGCGCCAGGCAAGGCTGCCGCACCATCCCTAAACATCCACACTGTGCAGTGTATAGCTTCCACGTTATGTCCACAGACTTCCCATTAACTCAATGTACCGGTTTATAATGTCATGCCGTAACTATTATTTTATTTGTTTACTTTCTCTTTCAGGTTACTCTATCGGGTAGCTTATTGATAAAGTATTATAGAATGTGACTTTTCCTTTCCAGTGTTTCCTATAAAATTTCCATGTCAGTTTTTCCATGCTGCATGGTGGTTTTTCTCACTTTTTCCTGGAGGGTTTGGTGGTGGGGGGAGCCTTCTTGCTTTACTATCCTTATCCTTCAACATGTAGAGTTAGATCTTGTAGTCATAGTTTTCTCTAACAAGCAGCCTCGAAAGGACCATAAGGTCTGTTGCTGTTTGCTTTCCTGTGTAATCCTGTGTAATCCTCCTTCCTTCGCTCTTCGTTCTCCCTCCAACCATCCTTCCTTCTTTCCATCCCTCCCCTCTTCGTACCTCCTTCTCCTCCTCCATCATCATCATCACCACACCTTTCCCCTTTTTCCCTTCCTTCCTTCCTCCCTCCCTCCTCCTCCTCCTTCTCTCGGATTCACCAAACTATTTCCCCTCGCTTCCAATCTTTACTTTCTTTTTTCCTCTCTCTCTCTCTCTCTCTCTCTCTCTCATTTCCTTCCTCAAATTCCTCGAGACTTTCTGCAATCCCTATCATTTTTCTTGTTTCTCTCTCTCTCTCTCCCTCTCTCTCTCTCCATGGAGGCATAATGGAGGCAGACACGTTAAAAGGAGAGACGGAGGGAAGGAGGGAATGGAGGAGGAGGAGGGAGGGAAGAGGAGGGAGGAGGGAGGGAAGAGGAGGGAGGGAAGAGTTGGGAGGAGAGAGAGGGAAGAAAAGAGGGAGAAGGGAGAAAGGAAGAAACAGGGAGGGAAGAGTAGGGAGGAGAAAGGAAGAAAAGAGGGATATAAGAGAAGGGAATAAACAGGGAGGGAGGGAAGGAGGAAGGGAGGGAGAATATGTGTAGGAGGAGGAAAGGATTGGAGAGAAACAGGAGGAAAAGATGAGAAGAGAAGGACACACGGGAGGGAGGGAGGGGGAGGAGGAAGGGAGGAAGAAGTGGATGGAAAGAGGGGAGGAGGGGAGGGAGAGTATTGGTAATAGGGAAGAAAAATGAGAGAGAGAGAGAGAGAGAGAGAGAGAGAGAGAGAGAGAGAGAGAGAGAGAGAGAGAGAGAATCTTTAATTAAACAACCTCATTTTCTTGTAGTTAACAGCCTGTAGCAATGCGTCTCCTTGGTTACTAGTCCAATCAACCCTTCCACGCCACAATATTTCAAGACTAAACCTCAACTGTCAAATAGCAAGCGAAGGTCCCTAATTCCTATCTATCTATCTATCTATCTAATGCCAGACGCCTTAATCCCGTAAGGGGTAGCCACAAACAAATCGCCTCCACGTCACCCTGTCCCCCACCATTTCAACCAGGTGAAATTAAGGTATCATTTTGCGCTAACAGGTGGGATTTTTCTTAATTACACCTGCCTTCCTAATGACCCACCTACCTAATTACCTCTCTCTCTCTCTCTCTCTCTCTCTCTCTCACACACATATACGCTACCCAGATCTCTCTCTCTCTCTCTCTCTCTCACACACACACACACACACACGCTACCCAGATCTCTCTCTCTCTCTCAAACGGGGTAAAATCCATCCATCCCTTCATCTCAGCCAATCAGAGGCGAAGGTCAGGTCGGGTCGCTGTTCTGATTGGCTCGTTATGGCCCTCTGATTGCCCGCCCTGGCTACCCAAACACCGATACACAGGCGACTTATTTTGGTGGTGGTGGTGATGATGATGATGATGATGATGATGATGATGATGATGATGATGATGATGATGGTGGTGGTGGTGGTGGTGATGGTGATGGTGATGAT
>NC_137025.1:41969680-41977180 GCF_032717465.1 Coenobita brevimanus | reverse complement strand
AATTTGCTCTATAATTAGGGATCGACAAACAGTACATGAATATTGATAATGATAATGAGCCTGTGTGTGTGTGTGTGTGTGTGTGTGTGTGTGTGTGTGTGTGTGTGAGAGAGAGAGAGAGAGAGAGAGAGAGTGTGTGTGTGTGTGTGTGTGTGTGTGTGTGTGTGTGTGTGTGTGTGTGTGTGTGTGTGAGAGAGAGAGAGAGAGAGTGTGTGTGTGTGTGTGTGTGTGTGTGTGTGTGTGTGTGTGTGTGTGTGTGTGTGTGTGTGTGTGTGTGTGTGTGTGTGTGTGTGTGTGTGTGTGTGTGTGTGTGTGTGTGTGTGTGTGTGTGTATGCAGGCTGACGAGGTGTGAATTTTTTAATATTTATAATTTACATAAACATTTTTGTGGACCTAATAATAAAAATTTGGTGGAAAAAAATAAACTGGATAAATCAAATATCAAACGTTGTAAAGGGAAAACGCGAAATATAAATTGAAAACGTGTGCCGGGCCCTCGAAACCAGCCAGCCAATCAGCGCTCAGCAAATTGGCGATGCGGAGAGAGGGGGAGGGGCTTCACAAATTCGCGTTTCTAAAAATTTCGCGTTTCCCTCCTACACACGCCAAAGATACATCCCCTAAAAACACGGCAGGTAAAGAGAACGTTACAGAAACCTATTTATAGCCTCAAGAAACCATGATTTGTCGAGAAATGCAAAGAAAACAGAATGCAATCTCAAAGGGTCAACATACACACCTTGAGATAAATCCACGCGGAGAAAGAATTACGGAGGACTGATAAGCTATGTTTGTCTGTCTGTTTGTTTGTCTATACCGTATCTCCAAAAGTACTCGATTAATTACAATGAAATTTTGTGGAAGGGTGGGATATGGGACATGAAAGAACTGATTAAATTTTGATGCGGATACGGGTCTGGTATTGGCGGAGGTATACGCTCTCCGGGTGCTTTCTGGTTTCTTTATCTTCTTATCTCTCCTTCATCGTCCTTTTCTACTCCTTCTATTCCCTTTCCTCCTCGTCCTTCTCCTCCTCCTCCTTCTTCATCTACTACTTCTCCTTCCTCTCCTCCTCCTCTCCTTTCATCAATCTTCTTTCTCCTTTCCCTTCCTTCTTCCTCCTCCTCCTTCTTCCTTTCTTCTTCCTACTTTATTACCATCAATCTTACCTGCACCCACATATCTCACAGTAATTTGCATATCACTCCTACACGAGGGGGGTAACTCTTCCCCTCTTACACTCTCCTTTGCTTCTCTTTTCCTTACTCTCTCTCTCTCTCTCTCTCTCTCTCTCTCTCTCTCTCTCACACACACACACACACACACACACACACACACACACACACACACACACACACACACACACAGTTCATGTAACGCCTTCCACTACCACTGCCCGTAAAGTACATACATACATACATACATATTAACATATACACGCATATTAATTCATACACACATTTCTAAATACACATATACATACATACATTATATACATCGATCCATATATAAATATATAATACATTTATATATACACATACATACATACATATATATCATACACATACATACATATTCATATATGCACAATGTACATGGTCAAACGTAAAAACATACATACACATATACATAAATACCGACACATCCATGTAAGCATAAAAACTTACATGAATACAATATACACAAATCCGCACACGAAAACATACCCAAATACGTGCACAAGAATATACACATATATACGTACACAAAATTACACAAAAATATACACATAAATACGTACACACCTTTCTTTCCTCCCATGAGCATTTTTCCTCCCTCCCTCCCTCCATGTTTCCCTCTCTAAATTTTCCTCCTCCTCCTCGTTAGCCTCTCTCTCTCTCCTTCCGTGGAGAGATAAGAGGAGGAGGAGGAGAAGGAGGAGGAGGAGGAGGAGAATAGCTATTAGCATAAGAAGCATCATTGTGGCTTTTAGAGAGAGAGAGAGAGAGAGAGAAAGAAAGAGAGTTACACAGATACACAGACCACACAGACCTTAAGGTCCCTACGAGGTGGTCCGGCCTTAATCCTAATATAGTGCATAGGAGCAGGAGAAAAGGATAGCACAGCAGAAGGCTCTCTCCCCCACCCTCCAGACCCTCCGGCATTTGCCGTACAGGAAACAAGAGAGGAAGTAATACCTTGCAGGAATGGAAAAACCTGAAGGAATTTTATAGGATCGGCAGAAAGTAGAATAATATGGAAAAGGACAATTTGGGCATACAGCCACGTACTTACTCTATGCATGCAATTTTTTTTTTTCATTTTTTTTTTCCAGAAGATGAATACAATGTTTATCTATTATATATATTCTAAAATATTGTCTGTGTCTAATGGACACATGAATGCAGACGCGAATATGCAAATAATTGCTCCATCCTAACTAAACGATACCAATTGCGTCGAGAGAGAGAGAGAGAGAGAGAGAGAGAGAGAGAGAGAGAGAGAGAGAGAGAGAGAGAGAGAGAGAGAGAGAGAGAGAGAGGACAAAGGGAAATTAAGCTTACGAATAATTAATGTAATATTACAGATTACCGGGTAAGATAATTAGAGAGAGAGAGAGAGAGAGAGAGAGAGAGAGAGAGAGAGAGAGAGAGAGAGAGCAATGGGCAGCTTACTTGCTTTACTATCTTTATTTTTCTTTAACTGAGACGGACTTATGTTTCCCTTTCTCGCCTAACGTCTCCTGCTCTAACATAATTCTCTCTCTCTCTCTCTCTCTCTCAATCTATCTATTTATCTATCTATACTACTCTTTTGTACCCAATTCTCTCTCTCTCTCTCAATCCATCTATTACTACTGTTTTGTACTCTCTCTCTCTCTCTCTCTCTCTCTCTCTAATGCATGCAAACCAGCGTACATACTCTTTCGTCTCTTCACCTGGTCTCCTACCCGTGAAGAATCAGTGAATGATGTATAACCCAATGCAGGATTGAGGGAAATGTATGAAGGGCTTCTTAATAGTGAATAACATACATAAAATGGTGAAAAAATGTATAACCTGAAGGATGTATGACTGTGATGAATGATGTATAATGAGAGAGAGAGAGAGAGAGAGAGAGAGAGAGAGAGAGAGAGAGAGAGAGAGAGAGAGAGAGAGAGAGAGGTATTGTGTATAATGAATGAATAATGTATAGATAAATGTATAACTGTAGGATGTATGAGAGTGATGTATGGTCTATCATGAATGAATAATGTACAGACATGTATAACCCTGTTGATGTATGAGTGATGTATGGTGTATAAAATGAATAATGTATAGACAAATGTATAACCCGTAGGTTGTATGAGTGATATATAGTGTATAATAGTGAATAATATATAGTGAATGTTATATGAAACTTGTATAGGGTGGCTTGTATACTGTATGTGAATAGAATGAATGAGTGAATGGGAGAGACATACATGGAGAGAATAATACACGTAAGTAGGTGGGTAGGCAGGTAGGTAGGTGGGGAGGGAGGGAGGGAGGTTGGTTGGTTGGTTGGTTGGTTGGTTGGTAGGTTGGTTGGTTGGTTGGTAGGTAGGTAGGTAGGTAGGTAGGTAGGTAGGTAGGTGGGTGGGTGGGAGGGTGAGTGGATGGGAGGGAGGCATGCT
This sequence comes from Coenobita brevimanus, assembly GCF_032717465.1. Classification (NCBI taxonomy): domain Eukaryota; kingdom Metazoa; phylum Arthropoda; class Malacostraca; order Decapoda; family Coenobitidae; genus Coenobita; species Coenobita brevimanus. Next base: position 41,973,545 of record NC_137025.1, on the reverse strand, counting down.
GGTTGGTAGGTTGGTAGGTAGGTAGGCAAGTAAGTAGGCTGGTATAAACAGACAGATCGCTATAGATAAAGACAGAAGTTACATAGAGTTACATAGATACACAGACCACACAGACCTTACGGTCCCTACGAGGTGGTCCGGCCTTAATCCTAATATAGTGCATAGGAGCAGGAGAAAAGGATAGCACAGCAGAAGGCTCTCTCCCCCACCCTCCAGACCCTCCGGCATTTGCCGTACAGGAAACAAGAGAGGAAGTAATACCTTGCAAGAATGAAAAACCTGAAGGAATTTTATAGGATCGGCAGAAAGTAGAATAATATGGAAAAGGAAAATTTGGGCATACAGCCACGTACTTACTCTATGCATGCAATTTTTTTTTATGTTTTTTTCTTTTTATCAAAAGATTAATAGAATGTTTATCTATTATATATATTCTAAAATATTGTCTGTGTCTAATAGACACATGAATGTAGACGCGAATATGCATATTGCTCCATCCTAACTAAACGATACCAATTGCGTCGAGATACATGTCCAGTCTCTTTTTAAACATATTTATGGTACCACTCTCAATCACATTCCCAGGAAGTTTATTCCATTCGCTTACAACAGAGTAAGTGAAGAAGTTTTTGATTGTATCAAGATTAGCCCTCCTTGCTTGCAACTTCATATTATTTCCTCGAGTTAGTCTCGGCAATTACTGTGAATAGCTTGCTTGAATCAGTATTACTAAAGCCTTTTAGAATCTTAAAACATTCCATCAGTTGTCCCCTGAGTCTCCGTTTTCTAAGAGAGAATAGGTTTAATTCCCTGAGTCTCTCGAGGTATGGTTTATTCCTCAGGGACGGGATTAACTTGGTAGCCCTCCGCTGGACCGCTTCCAGTATTTCTATATCTTTAATTAGGTGAGGCGCCCAAAATTGCACTGCAAACTCTAAGTGTGGCCTGACTATGCTTTTGTATAGGGAGATTACAGTATCTTTGCTTTTATATGTAAAATGTCTTTTGATGAAGCCTAGGGTCCTGTTGGCTTTATTGGCGGCAGAGATACATTGATTCGAACATTTCAGATCGTCTGAAATTAGTACGCCTAGATCTTTAACTATAGTCTCACCAATCTAAAACCAAGGTTTGGGTGGGGTCTGGCGCTGGGTGCAGCCATGCCATACTTCCTAAACGAGCGATGAGTAGATTCTGTTATATATGTAATAGGCATCACAGATAGGTACACACATACTAATACAATATAAACGTAAGTATTCTAGCATATCAAAGGAAGGTAAACTTGTAATGCATATGGCTCTTGTACATCAATAAAGAAACGTGGCATACATATTTTACAGTGGTGCTGAAAAAAATGTAGTTACTTTTACCGACTTTCACGGTAGTTCTAAGCTGGGTAAGTAATGTAACAATTACGTTTATAATATAATTTGAAGGAATCAGTAGAACATACGCTATTTTCTTAATAGAAATAAATAAGTTAAAACACTCACGAGCGGCAACATCCAGGCCCATACTGGGAGTTAATCCATTGGAGGGAGATTAAGCTTCTGTCACTTGCTTCCACTGTTCACTTTGTTATATATATACCGGTAACTTAAATTATATTTATAACTTAAATTAGTTTGTCTTTACACACACACAAAAAAAAAAACACACACACACACACAAACACACACACACACACAGAAGTGGGTGAAGTCATGTCAGGCCAGGTGGCGAGGTGTGAGCGGACGAACTCTAACGGTGTCAGGTCAGCCACTACCCAATCAGAGTATAGGAAACAAGGCAGCGCTGTACGCCGGGAAATCCCCGACTGGACTCCACCCAAACCTTGGTTTTAGATTGGTGAGACTATAGTGAGGACTTGCTAATGATTTGGCCCTTCACTTCGTAATCATACCTTTTGTTTTTCTTCCCACATTGCAGTACCTGACATTTGCTTACATTGAAGGGCATTTGCCATTTTTCTGACCAGCTGATAATTTTATTAAGGTCATTTTGAAGGCTAATTCTGTCTTCTTCAGTTAATATAGTGTTGCCGATTTTTGTGTCGTCTGCAAATTTAGAAATGAAGTTGTTTAGGCCAATATCGATATCGTTAATATACATAATAAATAGGACTGGTCCCAACACTGATCCCTGAGGAACACCACTGGTCAGTGGAGCCCAGTCTGACTCTACTCCATTTATAACGACTCGTTGCTTTCTCTCACTTAACCAGCAACGTATCCACCTATGAATTTTTCCGTCAATTCCAAGTGATCTTAATTTTGTCATTAGTTTATCATGCGACACTTTGTCAAAGGCTTTCTGGAAGTCTAAGTAGATTATATCAAGTGACCTGGTACAATCATTCATTTTAAAAAGTGTAACGTAAAACTCAATTAAATTTGTCACGCATGATCTCCGCGTTCTAAAGCCATGCTGGCTGTTCCTAATTACGTTATTAGTTTCTAGGAACTCAACTATCCTATCTCTAATTAATGATTCGAGGATCTTTCCCAAGACAGAGGTTAGGCTAATTGGTCTATAATTACCTGGTTGATCTCTACTGCCCTTTTTATATATAGGGGTCACGTTAAGCAGTCTCCAGTCTGCTGGAACCTTTCCTTGTTGTAGGGACTTGTTAAAGATAGATGTTAGAGGGCTGCATATTACATCCATCACATTTTTTAGTATTTTAGGGTAGAAAATGTATGGGCCGGGAGTCTTATTACTGTTCATTTTATTAAGTTTATCTCTCACATCATTACTGCTAATATGCATATCACTTAGTGCGTTTTGGGTTGACATTTGATGCTCTTCGATGATGTCATTAGCGTCTACTGTGAAAACTGAACTGAAAAACTTATTTAAAGTAGAGGCAATTTCCTGATCGTCCGAGATAAGAGCACCCTCGTCGCTGATAAGTGGACCAACGCCCGCCTTGAGTCTCTTATTGCCGTTAATGTATCCATAAAAAAGCTTAGGATCCGTAGAACTTGTTTTTGCTATATCAATTTCAAATTGTCGTTTAGCTGTTCCAATGAGTTTTTTAACTTTTCTTCTACTACTGGTATATTGCCCTGTGAGTAATTCACTGGTGTGACTTTTAAGCAAGGTATGGAGACGGTTTCTTTCTTTAACTGCTCTGCTAATATCGGCATTAAACCACGCTGGTTTGTTTCTACCCATGTTTTGTCTAGATTAAGTAGGAGAGAGAGAGAGAGAGAGAGAGAAAATCGAAAACCATCCCAACTTACAATCTCTCTCTCTCTCTCTCTCTCTCTCTAAGTTAGCGGAAGTTAGCGCTTATTATCCAGGGAGCCTCGACCCTAAGTTAGCGACACAGGTGAGGGCGGTGATTAAGTAGCAAGTTAGCGACTAATTTACCTTGATTGGGGTGTGGGTGAGCCGAGAGGGGGAGGGGAGGGGAGGGGTAGGGTGGGTTGGGTTGGGTTGGGGTGGGGTGGGGTGGGGTGGGGTGGGTAGGGTAGGGTAGGGTAGGGTAGGGTAGGGTAGGGTAGGGTAGGGTAGGGTGGGGTGGGGTGGAATAGGTAAGGTTAAAATAGATTACTTTAGCCTTAATTAGCTTACGTTTGCCAGGTGAAGTTAGATCAGGTAAAACCGTATCATATTTTATTATGTGGTTTATCCAAATACCTGGCGAAATATATCAATTAAAAAAAATCAGGATTTTATTATATTCTTTTTATACTTTGGAAATAAAATAGTTTGCATTACTGAATTAAATTTGTTAGACATTTTATATAACAGTGGTATTGTATTGGTACCTAAGTGGTGACATGTGAAGCGTGGAGCCGTCTTTTGCGTGTAAGAGGACTGGCGTGCACTGAGAGAGAGAGAGAGAGAGAGAGAG
>NC_137025.1:41914680-41964680 GCF_032717465.1 Coenobita brevimanus | reverse complement strand
TTTCTCTCTCTCTCTCTCTCTCTCTCTCTCTCTCTCTCGTCTATTTTTATCATTTATCTTTTTTTTTTGTTTCTTCATTCGTTTTAATTTCGCTTTTCTGCCTATTCTGTGTGTGTGTGTGTGTGTGTGTGTGTGTGTGTGTGTGTGTGTGTGTGTGTGTGTCTGTCTCTCTCTCTCTCTCTCCTACGCATTATGGTAATGACGAGCAACGATAAAAAAAAAGAAAAGAAAAAGACAAAAAGAGAAAAGAAAAAAGAGAGAAAAAAGAGAAAAAAAAGAGAGAAAAAAGAGAAAAAAAAAGAGAGAAAAAAGAGAAAAAAAAAGAGAGAAAAAAGAGAAAAAAAAAAGAGAGAAAAAAAGCCTCTTAAAATTCGGGCAAACTCCTGACCCTGAAAAATAAGGCAGAAATTTTTGTGTGAATTACTCTCTCTCTCTCTCTATCAATTTTTAACCTCCTTATATATCCTGTGTGTGTGTGTGTGTGTGTGTGTGTGTGTGTGTGTGTGTGTGTGTGTGTGTGTGTGTGTGTGAAATATACCAAAAATTTATAGAAAGAACTGAACTTTAAAAAGGAATATTAATACCGCCCACACACACACACACACACACACAAACACACACAAACACACACACACACACACATTAAAAATATACAACCATGTGACCTGTATCATTATGCATGTATGTATAATGTGTGTATGTATATGTGCATATATGTATGTATGTATGTATGTATGCGTACGTAAGAATCCAAGGATGCACCAATCAGGGTGTATATGCATGTAGGTCTAAGAAATCTATATATATTATATACGTATGTATGTATGTAAATATGTATGTATATGTACGTATGTATGTATGTATATGTACGTATGTATGTATGTATGTATATGTGTATGTATATGCATGTGTGTATGTATGTATGTATGTGTATGTATGTATGTATGTATGTATTATGTATGGTAGTGGGACAAGGAAATACACCACAAGATATACTGGATTGCTGGAGGGGGAGGGGTAGGTCGAGGATGAGGTGAAGGGATGGGGTGGAGAGGTACACTGGAAGGAAAGGGGGAGAGGGAGGGGTAGGTCGAGGATGAGGTGAAGGGATGGGGTGGAGAGGTACACTGGAAGGAAAGGGGGAGAGGGAGGGGTAGGTCGAGGATGAGGTGAAGGGATGGGGAGGAGAGGTATACATGAAAGAGGGGTGTGAGTTGGAGAGAGGATAGCCTGAAGGTGGAGGAGGAGAGACAGACCGAGGATGAGGTGAAGGGACGGGGTGACGAGATACATGTAAGTAGAGAGGGGTGAGTTGGAGGGAAGGCAGGCTGATAGTCAAGAGGATGACATGGAGGCGATTTGTTTGTGGCACCCCTCACGAGATTAAGGCGTCCAGCGATAGATAGACCAGAAAAACGATAGATAGAAAAAAATCTTATAAACGTAACACTTAAGACGTATTTCTTTTCTTTTTTTTTTTCTTTTTTTTTTTTGGGGTCAGGGAAAGAATCAATAAAATCAGCATCATTTTTTCGGCTGCCACGGAAACCTTATTAAACTCGGAAACCTCCCCAAAAAGGGTTACTCAGGGGCTTCACACACACATAAACATACATACATACACACACACACATAGAGAGAGAGAGAGAGAGAGAGAGAGAGAGAGAGAGAGAGAGAGAATGCTGGTCAAAGTAAGAAAATATAAAGAAAATTTCGCAGGAGGAGGAGGAGGAAATGAAGGAGGAACGAAGGAGGGAAGGAACCGGCTACTTCCTTCCCATCTTCCTAATAACTACCTTACCGACCTATTTCCTTCTCTCTCTCTCTCTCTCTCTCTCTCTCTCACACACACACACACACACACACACACACACACACACACACACACAACGAAATATGGAAAAAATTTTACCCCCTCCCCCCAAAAGTTCGGAGAAATTAACATACATATTTCTCTCATTCTCTCTCTCTCTCTCTCTCTCTCTCTCTCTCTCTCTCTCTCGCATTCCGAACGCGTTTTTATGAAGCGCCAATGTAAGATGGGTGAGTCGACGGTGGGTGGGTAGGTAGGTAGGTACGTAGGTTGGTAGGATGGCAGGTAGGTAGGTAGGTACGTAGGTTGGTAGGATGGCAGGTAGGTGGGTAGGTAGGTAGGTAGGTAGGTAGGCAGGTAGGTAGGTGGGCAGGCAGGTAGGTACGTGGGTGGGCAGGCAGGTAGGTACGTGGGTGGGCGGGTAGGTAGGTAGGTAGGTAGGTGGGAAGGAAGGTAGGTAGGCAGGTAGCTAGGTGGGTGGGTGGGTGGGTGGATGCGTGGGTGGGTGGGTACATAGGTAGGTAGGTAGGTAGATAGGTAGGTAGGTAAATACAGTAGATAGGCAGGTAAGTAGGTACGTAAGAAGGTAGGTAGGTAGGTAGGTAAGCAGGCAGGTAGGTAAGTAGGTAGGATGGTAGGTAGGTAGGATGGTAGGTAGGTAGGAAGGCAGGTCGGTAGGAAGGCAGGTCGGTAGGAAGGCAGGTCGGTAGGTAGGTAAGTAGGTAGATGGCGTGTAGATGAGATTCCATTCCGGGTGATGAGTTTGTAGGTAGGTAAACATGAAAGAGAGAGAGAGAGAGAGAGAGAGAGAGAGTGAAAATGTTCCTACCACCCTAGTGCTCCTCCCTCCCCCTTCTCTCTCTCTCTCTCTCTCCCTCTCTCTCAAACACACACACACACACACACTTTCCTCCCCTACCTCCTTCCCTTCCCCTCCCCCCTCTCTCTCTCCTCTGTTTCCTCCCCTCACTCTCCCTCCCTTTTCCCTCCCCTCCCTAACCCCCTCCTACCTTTCCTCCCCTCACCTCCCTCCCCTCCATCTTACCTATTTCCTTGTCATTTCCACCAACTCTCTCTCTCTCTCTCTCTCTCTCTCTCTCTCTCTCTCTCTCTTTAATCCATTTTTATTCATATATTCAGATTCTCGATATTCCTCCTACATCCCATTTCTCTCTCTCTCTCTTTCTCTCTCTCCCTCCCTCCCTCTTATCTCACCTGATACTTGATCTAGACTGCAATATTCCTGACCACGAGAGAGAGAGAGAAAGAGAGAGAGAGAGAGAGAGAGAGACCTGAAATAAAATAGGAAGCAATATAAGTAAAAAAAAAAATAAAGTAGGAGTAAAGAAATGGGAAGGAAGGAAGGAGAAAAAGAAGGAAGGACGGAAGAAAAAAGGAAGGAGGGAGAGAAGAAAACAAGAAGGAAGGAGGGAGGGCAGGAAGAAAAAGGAGGGAGGGAGGGAAGGAAGAAAAAGGAGGAGGGAGGGAGGGAAGGAAGAAAAAGAAGGAAGGAGGGGAGGAAAGGAAGGAGAAGCAGGAGGAGGGAGGGAGGGAAGGCACAAAAAGAAGGAAGGAGGGGAGGAAAGAAGGAAGGAGAAACAGGAGGAGGGAGGGAGGGAAGCAAGCAAGAAAAAGAATGAAGGAGGCGAGGAAGAAAGGAAAAAGGAAGGGAAGGAAGGATGGAGAAAAATAAGGAAGGAAGGAGGGAACGAAGTAAGGAAGAAGAAGGAAAGGGGAGGAAGGAAGGAGAAAAAGATGGAGTGAAGAGGAGGAAGGAGTGAAATTGAAGGAAAGAAGGAAGAGGGAGAAGAGGAAACTGAAGAGAAGGAAGGAAAGAGGAGTGAAATTGAAGGAAAGAAGGAGAGAGAATAAGAGTGAAAATGAAGGAGGAAGTCGAATAGAGTCCGATTCTGTATAAAAGGCTTCTCTCCCTCTACAGTGAAGGAAGGAAGGAAAGGAGGAAGGAAGGAAGGAAAGGAGGAAGGAAGGAAGGAAAGGAGGAAGGAAGGAAAGAAGGATATGTAGAGTCTATTTCCAAATAAAAGACTTCTCCTTTGCGATCATGGAAGGAAGGAAGGATGGATGGAAGGAAGGATGGAAAGAGGGAAGGAAGGAAGGATGTATGGACTGAAGGAAGGAAGGACGTATGGATTGAAGGAAGGAAGGATGTATGGACTGAAGGAAGGAAGGATGTATGGACTGAAGGAAGGATGTATGGATTGAAGGAAGGAAGGATGTATGGATTGAAGGAAGGAAGGATGTATGGACTCAAGGAAGGAAGGATGTATGGACTCAAGGAAGGAAGGATGTATGGACTCAAGGAAGGAAGGATGTATGGACTCAAGGAAGGAAGGATGTATGGACTCAAGGAAGGAAGGATGTATGGACTCAAGGAAGGAAGGATGTATGGACTCAAGGAAGGAAGGATGTATGGACTCAAGGAAGGAAGGATGTATGGACTCAAGGAAGGAAGGATGTATGGACTCAAGGAAGGAAGGATGTATGGACTCAAGGAAGGAAGGATGTATGGACTCAAGGAAGGAAGGATGTATGGACTCAAGGAAGGAAGGATGTATGGACTCAAGGAAGGAAGGATGTATGGACTCAAGGAAGGAAGGATGGAAGGACTGATGGAAAGAGAGAATGATAGAAGAAAGGACGGAAGGAAGGAAAGATGTATGGACTGAAGGAAGGAAGGAAGGATGTATGGACTGAAGGAAGGAAGGATGTATGGACTGAAGGAAGGAAGGAAGGATGGAAGGACTGAAGGAAGGAAGGAAGCAGGGAGGGAAGGAAGGAAGGAGCGAGGGAAGCAAGAGGAATATGAAAAAGGAAGGAGAGTAAAGGAAGAGAAATATAAGGAAATGAAAGAAGCAAATTAAGGTTGGAAGGAAGGATCGAGGGAAGGAAGGAAGAGAAGGAGAAGGAAAGATGAGGAAAGGAAAGACAAAAAAGGGGGAGGTGAAAAAATGGAAGGAGAGAGAGAGAGAGAGAGAGAGAGAGTAAAAATGTAAACAACAAATGCGAGAAAGTGAAGAAAGAAAGAGAATTAAAGCGAGAAAAAGGGGAAAAAAAAAAAAGCTATAGAAAGATCCAAAAATGTAAATTAGAGTAAAAAGAGAAATAAGAATGGAAGAGAGAAAAAAGAGAGGAAAGAGAGAAAGTAAAAGAGAAAATATATGTTGTCATGAAACTCTACGCTCTTTGCCTGCCAAATTTCACACCGCTAAGTCTTCAGAGAGAGAGAGAGAGAGAGAGAGAGAAGGGCAGAAGAGAGGTGAGAGGGAGGGAGGAGGTGGAAGGGGAGGAGGGAGGGGAGAGGGAGGGAGGGAAGAGGAGAGAGGACAAGACGATACAGGGGAGACGAAAATAAACGAGAAAGAGAGAGAGAGAGAGAGAGACTGCCCTTTCATCCACTTCCTTTCCTTCAATATTTTCCTTCCTTCTTTGTCTCTTTTGTTTTATTTTTCAGTTCTTCTTCCCTTTCCTTTTCCTACTTCCTCTTCCTCATCCTGCCTTTCCTCTTCCTCCTCCTGTCTTCCCTTCCCCTCCTCCTGTCTTCCCTCCTCCTCCTCCTGTCTTTCCTTCCCCTCCTCCTGTCTTCCCTTCCCCTCATCCTGTCCTTCCTTCCCCTCCTCCTGTCTTCTCTTCCCCTCCTCCTGTCTTCCCTCCTCCTCCTCCTGTCTTCCCTTCCCCTCCTCCTTCCTTTATTCCTCCATCCTTCTTCCTCCTCCCCCAACCTCTTAATATCAATTTCTCTCCTCCTCCTCCTCCTCCACCTTCCATCTTTCCTTTTATCACCTCTTTCTCTTTCCTTCCCCTCTGCCGTCTCTCTCCCCCCCCTCTCTCTCTCTCTCCGTTTATTAATCTTCCTTTTACCTCCTCTCCTACACCACCTCTTTCCTCCTCCTCCCATTCTTCTTCCTTCCCTCCTTCCTTCTTTTCTTCCTTCCTTCCACTTAGAATCAAACAATCTCATAAAAGATTCGCAACATGGTTTTCGTAATAATCGCTCTTGCCTCACGAATCTGCTGGACTTTTTCAATGTTATACTGAACATGTATGACGAGACTAAATCTGTTGATGTGGTCTACCTCAATTTTCAAAAGGCTTGTGACAAAGTTCCACACAAAAGACTCCTTCAGAAGCTAAAGGCACATGGTTTCAGCAGCAGTGTTCTCGGGTGGGTAGAAGACTGGCTCACCGGACGAAAGCAAAGAGTTTTAATAAATGGAAAAGAGTCAGACTGGATAAACGTTACAAGTGGAGTGCCGCAGGGTTCAGTGTTAGGTCCTATTCTTTTCTTAATATATGTGAATGATATTGACGAAGGATTGTGTTGTAAGATTTCAAAATTTGCTGATGATACTAAAATAGGTAACAGAGCAGATACAGCACTGCAAAGACAGGCAATTCAGAGAGATCTTGATCAACTATTTAACTGGGCCCAAGTCTGGCAAATGGATTTCAATATTAATAAATGCAAAGTGTTAAACATTGGCAGTAAAAATGTAAGAGCAAGTTATAGCATGAATAATTTTCAACCTGATAGGGTAAACCATGAAAAAGACTTAGGAGTTATAATAACAAACGATTTGAAACCAAGCAAACAATGTACAGAAGCTGTGAAAAAAGCCAGTAAATTGATTGGGTTCATAGGCAGAGCATTTGAATATAAATCCGATAATACTGTCCTTACTTTGTATAATTCCTCAGTACGCCCGCACTTGGAGTATTGGGTTCAGTTTTGGTCACCGTATTATAAAAAGGATATGGAAAAGCTTGAAAGAGTGCAGCGAAGGATGACAAAGATGATACCTAGATTGAGAAATAAACCGCATGAGGAACGTTTAGAAGCCCTGAATCTCTTCACCCTAACAAAACGGAGGATACGAGGAGATTTAATTCAGGTATCCAAGATATTCAAAGGACATGATAACATGGCTGTCGATAAATACTTCACAGTTGATCACTCGAACTACACTAGAGGCAATGAACATAAAATAATTGGCAAACGATTCCAGTCGCATGAAGCTAAGCATTTCTTCTTCAATAGAGTTGTAAATATATGGAATAAATTGCCTTCCAACGTAATAAATTGTAATATAGTACAAACCTTTAAAGGTCGCCTGGATAAGTATTTGGCATCCAACCCCCAGCTTAATATGTTTACTCCTGAATAAAACACTTGTGTATGTATAATTTTCTGTTTTATTTTATTTTAGTTTTTTAGAGCCTGGATCAATTTATTAAATGCAAATATAGTATATGCACAGACTAGGATATGCACAGATAGCCCTGAGTTAACGGTTACTACTCATACTTTCGACCTGTGATGGGCTGTGGATCACTGAGGGTCCCTGTTAGTTACGTGACCACCATCGGGATTTTTTTAATGTACCAGGGGTCACTGCTTCAGGAGGTGACTTCTTTGCTTGTCCCGCATGGGAAAGTTTCTAGTGTCAGTGGAATGAATGAAGCTGGGGCCTGATTGATTGCTGCCTACCTTAATAACGCCAGGCAAGGCTGCCACACCACCCCTGAATATCCACACTGTGCACTGTCCAATTTCCACACTGTGTCCGCAGACGCCCCGTCAACTCAACGTACCCATACATAGCGACATGCATTAGTTATTTATTTATTTATTTGATTATCATTGTACTTTACTACTTTCTCTTTCAGGTGATTCATACTGGTAGCTTATAGATACAAGTATTATAGAATGTAGTTTTCCTTTTCAGTCTTTCCTATGAAATTTCCATGAGAGTTTTTCCATGCTGCATGGTGGTTTTTCTCACTTTTTCTTGCCAGTTTTAACTGGAGGGTTTGGAGGTGGGGGAAGCCTTCTTGCTGTACTATCCTTATCCTTCAGCATGTAGAGTTAGATCTTGTAGTCATAGTCTACTCTGTACCACACAGCCTCGAAAGGACCATAAGGTCTGTTGCTGTTTGCTTTCCTTTGTACTCCCTCCCTCCCTTCTTTCTTTCTTCTCTACCTACCTACCTACTTCCCTTTCTCACTTCTTCCTTCTCTCCTTCCTCCTTCCCTTCATCTATATCTCCCCTCAATTATCTCTTCGTCTTTCTTTTCCATTAATTATTTCTTCCTAATTTCTTATTCCTCTCTCTCTCTCTCTCTCCCTCTCCTTCCCTCTTCTCCTTCACTCCTTATTTACTGTGCCATACTTCTTCTTCCCCTTCTCGATAAAACTACCTCCTCCTACTCTTCCTCCCCCTCCTCCTCCTCTTCCTCCACCAAACTAAAGCATTTCTTCTCTATTCCTCTCTCTCTCTCTCTCTCTCTCTCTCTCTCTGTTCCCCTTCACCCAATTCCATCTTTACTTTTCTCTCTCCCGCTGTTCAATCAATCTCTTTTTCCATCATTCCTACTCTCTCTCTCTCTCTCTCTCTCTCTCTCTCTCGTGCCTTTGTAAACAGTTTTGTATGTATATTTTCAGTGTATGATCGCCAGGTGTGTGTGTGTGTGTGTGTGTGTGTGTGTGTGTGTGTGTGTGTGTGTGTACGCATCTGATATGTGCACGTGCATATAATGAGTTGCCTATCTATCTATCAACCAATGCATCAACTTACCTACCTACTTTATCTATCTATGCATCTATCTACCTACTTACATATCTATCTATACCTATCTATCTATCTATCCATACCCCCACTTACGTATTTATATATACATTTACCTACCTACCAAGAATCCATCCATCTATTCCTCTATCTATCGACCTATCCATCTATCTATCTATCTACCCACCTATCTATCTATCTATCACAAAGACTCCAATATTCACTTCAATATATGTCAAAAATAAATCGCGAAATGGAATTTGACACGCACAAGTTCTTAAGAAGTGCGTAAGTGTAAATTCAGAGGAAGATGCTGACTACTTACTGGTCTGAGTAGTAGTAGTAGTAGTAGTAGTAGTAGTAGTAGTAGTAGTAGCGGTGGTGGTGGTGGTGGTGGTGACAGTGATGATGATGATAATGATGATGGTGACAGTCATGATGATGATGATGATGATGATGATGATGATGATGATGGTGGTGGTGGTGACTGATGATGATGATGATGATGGTGACAGTCATGATGATGATGATGATAATGATGACAGTGATGATGATGATGATGATGATGACAAAGAAAACAATGACAATGACAAAGGCAAACAACTTCTGCATCATAAACAATAAAGAGCCGAATCCAAACAACAAACACTTACCTCCCGCAAGACACACAAACACACAGACAAACAAACCTCCGGCCGCACACACACACACTCACCTGTAAAGAAACAAAGAAAGTTTATTAGTATCAAAAAAAAAAAAAAAATCATCTTTAATTTACAGCGGGGGGATGAGTCTCCTTGGTTACTAGTCAAATCTACCCTCCATTCTGACTACATTTGGCCATCAACTTAGCACGCACGCGCAGAGAGAGAGAGAGAGAGAGAGAGAGAGAGAGAGAGAGAGCAATATCAGAGCAAAGAGAAATATCCTGAGAAATAGAGGTGCGAGAGAGGGAGACAAAGACAGAGATAAGGGAATATGGATTGGGTGGAGGGAGGGAGGGATGGAGGGGTGAGGAGGAGGAGGGAGGGAGGAAAGAGGACAAAGTGGGGAAGAAAACGAATACAGGACGAGAGAGAGAGAGAGAGAGAGAGAGAGAGAGAGAGAGAGAGAGAGAGAGAGAGGGAGAGAGAGAGAGTCATAAGCTCTTAACTACGGTCTATGGAAACTGAACATGCACAAGATAAAGCAATAACCAATAATAATAATAATAATAATAATAAAATACTAAATAATAATAATAAAATACCAAATAATAATAATAATAATAATAATAATAATGATAAGAATAATATACCAAATAATAATAGTAATAATAATAATAAAATACCAAATAATAATAATAATAATAATAATAATAATAATAATAAAATACCAAATAATAACAATAGTAATAATAATAATAATAATAAATAATGATACCGGTAATAATAATAATATTAATAAAATACCAAATAATAATAATAATAATAATTTAACATCAAAGCAGGCACGCATTTTTACCCCTTCACTTATAATACAAAAGAAAATCCCAATATAAGAAAGTGGTAAATTATTCTAAGTTGCAGTGACATCAAAAAAATCAAAGTAAATACAGAAAGGAAAATCAAAGTTCCAGTGACAAAGTAATTATCAAAGTAAATCAAATAATTCAAAGTTCCAGTGACAGTGATTATCAAAGTAATTATCTAAGTAAATCCAATTAAAGTTCCAGCGACAATTATCAAAGTAATCATCTAAGTAAATCCAAGTAATCAAAGTTCCAGCGACAGTTATCAAAGTAATCATCTAAGTAAATCCAATAAATGAAAGTTCCAGTGACAAAGTAATTATCAAAGTAATTATCAAAGTAAATCCAATACATCAATGTTCCAGTGAAAGTAATCATCTAAGTATATCTAATACATCAAAGTTCCAGTGACAATTTATCTAAGTAATTATCAAAGTAAATCCAATACATCAAAGTACCAGTGACAATTTATCTAAGTAATTATCAAAGTAAATCCATCAAAGTAGCAGTGACAAGATCAAAGTAAGACGTACAGTGAAAGCCTTGAGAAAGACAAGGCACTGAATAATTCCTTCCATTGTGTCTCCGGCCAGATTGAAGCTTCCACATAGGTTTTTCACTCTTCCGTTCAGTCCCCCCTCCTCGCCCCCCTCCAGGTCCTCCTCCCCGCCCCCTCCGTGCCTGGGGTGGTGGTGGTGGGGGTGGTGCGGGGTCAGCTTGGGTCGGATCGAGATATGGTTGCCGGAGGGTCTCGTTCTCGCGCGGGAGGGACGAGCGATCCCCCCAGTCGCGAGGCCCAAGTCCAAGGGAAGCGATGTCGTGCCCTTCCCCACCCCGACCAGGACCTGCGCCGCGGTGTGGAGTCGCGCGCTGCTGTATCGCGAGTCGTTTCCACACCGCGAGTCACCGTTGGGGCACTGCGGGTCCTCAGGAAACCGCAAATCGTCCTGGTATCGTGAATCACTGCATCGCGTATCTCCAACGGGGCACCGCGAGTCGTCGGGAAATCGCGAGCTGTTGCTATATCGCGAACTGCTGGCACATCGCAAATCGCAGTCATACTTGGTGTCGTGGTCACAGCGGGCTTCATTGGTGAATCGCAAGTCACTGGAGCATCGCGAATCACTGCCCAGGCACCGCAAATCATCGGCGAATCGCGAGTTGTCCATGAATCGTGAATCAGTGCCACATAACTTGACCTCGTGGTTGGCATCCGGCACTGCCATCACCGATCCGTCTGGCACACTCATTCTTTTGGCACTGTCCTCACTGGGTATGTAGCTATGGTGACCGTTTATGGTGGTGGGGTGGTCAAGGCTTCTCTCCACGCCCACGCCCACGCCCACGTTGCACAAGGCTCGCAGTCTTTCATCATCGTCTCGACATCGCAGGCTGGTCGTATGTGGGAAGACTTGAGATGGGGAGCTGAGCTGGGGTGCTGGGGTGTTGTTGGGGAGATGATGATGATGGGTGGGGTGCAGGTGGGTGGCTGTCTCCCCCATATATCCCCTCACTGTCCCCCCATCTCCCCTCACCACGGATGGGGAGGAAGAGGAAGACGATGATGATGATGGGGAGGAAGACGAGGAGGTAGTGATGGTGGGGGGGAGGGACGGGTGCGAGAGGGGGGCGGTTCCGGATATGGGGGGAGGGGGTGGTGGGGGGTTTCTCCACACCTCCATCACTTAAGTGGGGGGGTGGGGGGTCAAAAGAAAGTTTACATTCTCTCCAATACCCTCTATTTACTGTGATGGGATGGGGGGGATTGAAAGGTGTGCATTGTCCAGCCACTTATTTGTCTATCACTTACGGCTCACTTTTCACTTATACACAAGTTGTAATACACTTAGATCACTATACACTTACGCTATACTCTCTGCTATATATATACTTCGCTATACACCACACAGCTGCTTCGTTATCATGTGGATATCAGAGCAACGAATTAATAACACACTATACAACCATTACCTTCACTATATATATTACGAAACTACACGCACTTACGAAATAAACACTACACTAAACGCACTTACGAAAATTAACACTTTTTCGTAACTCAGCTATAACGAAAGTCATTTATATTAATTTTTCCTTCAATATCTATGGTTCAAAACGGGAAAATAATTCTTTTTTAGACTCAAAATCCAAAATGCTGATTCATTCAAAAATTTCACAACGAGAATCTACAATATATAAATATATATTTTCTTACAACTGCACATTTTTTCCCATCATAAGTCCATCTCAAAACTTAAAATTTTTCTACACATCAGCTGAGGAAAAAAAAAACTACATTTTTTTTTATATATATTTTCCATCTCATTTTTACGTCTCAAATTTTCAGTTTTTTTTTTAGCTCGAAAAAGTATATAGAATTTTTAAAGTTAATGATTAAATTTTTCTTAGTATTCTATATATACTCTATGTCTTCCTTCACCAACACCTTTTCCTTACTATCTCACTTTCTTCCTATCTCACTTTCTTCCATGCTGTCACTTTCTTCCTTACTATCTCACTTTCTTCCTTGCTATCTCACTTTTTTCCTTACTATCTCACTTTTTTCCTTACTATCTCACTTTCTTCCTTGCTATCTCACTTTTTTCCTTACTCTCACTTTTTTCCCTTGCTATCTCACTTTTTCCCTTACTATCTCACTTTTTCCTTACTATCTCACTTTTTCCTTTCTCTCTCTCTTTTTCCTTCCTCTCTCACTTTCTTCCTTACTATCTCACTTTTTCCCTTGCTACTCTTTTCCTTACTCTCTCACTTCATGCCTTACTATCTCACTTTTTTTTCTTACTATCTCACTTTTTTTCTTACTATCTCACTTTTTTCTTACTATCTCACTTTTTTCTTTACTATCTCACTTTTTTTCTTACTCTCTCACTTTTCCCTGCATTCAGAGTTCAACCTGTAAATTAAAGAAAAAAAAAAAGGGAGGAGGGGATGAGTTACAAAATTAAAGAGAAAAAATATAGTTCTAACTTTTATACTATGAAGATCGTAAGGGCCCGGGGCTAGGCGACTCATTCCCGACATTTCAGGCACCCATGACCAGCCTTCCTCGCCCCTGAGTAGCAATGAGCGAAATAAATCCATCCGATCCTAAGATTGATAACTTGCTGACCCACTTGGATGTGTGTGTGTGTGTGTGTGTGTGTGTGTGTGTGTGTGTGTGTGTGTGTGTGTGTGTGTGTGTGTGTGTGTTTAAACAAAAGTATACCAGAAAAATATCCACATCAGCATATAACTTGGTACACACACACACACACACACACACACACACGTCTGTAAATGTAAAAAAAAATAATAATAATAATTTCTTAGGCTTCATTTTTTTCCTCAATGCTGTGGAGAGAGAGAGAGAGAGAGAGAGAGAGAGAGAGAGAGAGAGAGAGAGTCTGGCTGTGTACTGACGTTGACATAACCAAGTGCTTATTAACTAATTACATACTACTTACACTACTTACATACCTACTTACACACCTACTTAAACCACTACCTACCTACATACTTACAGCATTACTTACCTACTTACACTTACAGTACTATCTACCTACATACAGAACTACTTACCTACTTACACTTACAGTACTATCTACCTACATACAGCACTACTTACCTACTTACACTACTTTTTACCAACGTACTTACACCACACTGCTCTGCCTACCTACTGACAGGCCTACTTACACTACATATATAAATACAGTTTTTACACTCCTCTACCTACCTACATACGAACTCTCTCTCTCTCTCTCTCTCTCTCTCTCACACACACACACAAACACACACACACACACACACAGGGCCTCGTTCTGAAGGGAGTTAATTAGGTGGGCATGTTAATTACAGGTCATTTACGAGTTTATTATCTATCTATCTACTAATTTATCTACCCCATAGGCCTGGGTAGATTATTAGGCCTACCCTCCTAATTAACCCCTTCAGTACGAGGACCCACTATCTATCTACCCATCTATCTATTGGTACCCTTTGAATTTATCTATCTAAGCGTGGATCCGTATTTCTATCTATCTATTGATACCCTATGTATTTATCTATCTAAGCGTGGATCCGTATTTCTATCTATCTCTATTTATCTATCTATCTATGCATGCATCTATATCTATCGGGATCCATTTATATATCTATCTAAGCGTGCATCTATTTTTCTCTATCTATTGGGACCCATTAATTTATCTATCTAAAAATATCTATCCATTCATCTATCTATCAGAACCCATTAATATATGTATATCTATCTACTATCTATATCTATAACTATTTATCTACCTATATCTATCGATCTATCCCTATCCATATATCTATCTAGTCTATTTATCTCTAGTCTATCTATCTATCTATCTAATGTCTATCTATAAATCTAACTCTATATCTATCGATCTATCTATCTAGTCTATTTCTCTCTCTAGTCTATCTATCAATCTAATATGTCTATATATAAATCTAACTCTAATTTATATCTATTTTGAGGTGACGGAGAGAGAGAGAGAGAGAGAGAGAGAGAGAGAGAGAGAGAGAGACGCCCAGTTAATCAGCCTGGCGCCAACTTTAATCCCCGCCAACTTGCGAGCCGTAATAGAAGACAAACTGGCCTCCCCAACAACCACTTTTATTTATGTGGCTCTCTCTCTCTCTCTCTCTCTCTCACACACACACACACACACTTGTCAGATTTCCACCTTCCTGTTTTTAATTACAAGGGTATTGTAGTAATAGTAGTAGTAGTAACAGTAGTAGTAACAGTAGTAGTAGTAGTAACAGTAGTAGTAGTAGTAGTAGTAGTAGTAACAGTAGTAGTAGTAGTAGTAGTAGTAGTAACAGTAGTTGTAGTTGTAGTAGTAGTAGTAGTAGTAGTAGTAGTTGTTGTTGTAGTAGTAGTAGTAGTAGTAGTAGTAGTTGTTGTTGTTGTTGTTGTAGTTGTAGTAGTAGTGGAGGTGTTGGCAGTGATGGTGGTAGTAATGATGATGGTAGTGGTGGTGCTAGTGATGATGGTACTATCAGTGGTAGTGATGATGGTGGCGATGGTGGTGTAGTAATGATGGTAACAGTAGCAGTATGGTGGTAGTGATGATGGTGGTATTAGTGATAGTGATAGTGATGATGGTAGAATTAGTAGTAGTGATGATGGTGATTGTAGAGCGATGATGGTAGTGGTGAAGGTGATAATGATGGTAATAGTAGGCTAGTACGATGATGGTAGTGTAAGTGGTTGTGATGATGGTAGTGATGGTAATATCAGTGGTAGTGATAGTGATGGTGGTAGTGTAAGTGGTAGTGATGATGGTACTATGAGTGGTGGTGATGATGGTAGTGTAAGTGGTAGTGATGATGGTAGTGTAAGTGGTAGTGATGATGGTAGTGTAAGTGGTAGTGATGATGGTAGTATTGGAGGTAATGGTGTGTGTAGTGATGAAGGTGATTGCTGTGATTTAATGAGGGGCTATTGGCTAATTACGGGGTCAATTAGGGTGATTAGGCCAACAGGTGTCATAAGTCCTCTTGTGGTGGTGGTGGTGGTGGTGGTTGGTTGTTTTCGTTACTGTACTGGTTTCTCTCTCTCTCTCTCTCTCTCTCTCTCTCTCCTTTAATACCACATCATCCGTTATCTTTTTTTTTTAATAAGACCCCCCCCAAAAAAAAATAATAATAATAAGTCCATACATCGTTCTACAGGTATCCTCTGTTCATAAAATATCTATAACAGTTAGACTTGAACAGCTGTGGGTTGATATTTGGAGGGGAACAACTCAGGGGAAGCGAGTTCCAGAGAGATGCAGGTCGGGGAATGAAAGAAATCTGGTGGGCGGAGGTTGTGCAATATGGCAGTGTGCGGTTCAAGTCATGAGCGCTGCCAGATGCCTGTGTAGCGGGAGGGAAGGCACGGAGAGGTGGCACTATGGACGCAACTCTGAGCATGTCATACTAAAAATAATAATAATAATAATAATAATAATAATAATAATGATAAAAAAATAATAATAAAAATATAAATAACAATAATAATAATAACAATAATAATAATAATAATAATAATAAAATAATAATAATAATAATAATAACAGTAATATCATAATAATTAATAATAATAAAAGTAATAACAATAATAATAACAATAATAATAATAATAATAATAACAATAATGGTCTTAATTACGCAACCCTCCCACAAATCAACACTCCTTTCCTCAACAACAACAACAACAACAACAACTTTGTAACTAGAATGCCATAGTGAACCTCAGACCTGACTATTAATGAGGGGAGGGGAGGGGAGGGGAGGGGAGGGAAGAGAAGGGAAGGGGAGGGGAGGGGAGGGGAGGGGAGCGAAGGGAAGGGGAGGGGAGGGGAGAGAAGGGAAGGGGAGGGGAGGGGAGAGAAGGGAAGGGGAGGGGAGGGGAGGGAAGGGGAGGGGAGGGGAGGGAAGGGCAGGGGAGGGGAGGGGAGGGGAGAGAAGGGGAGGGGAGGGGAGGGGAGGGGAGGGAAGAGAAGGGAAGGGGAGGGGAGGGAAGGGAAGGGGAGGGGAGGGAAGGGGAGGGAAGGGGAGGGGAGGGAAGGGGAGGGAAGGGGAGGGGAGGGGAGGGGAGGGGAGTTATAGATGAGGAAGAATGAGGAAGACAAGGAAAGTCGAGGATGAAGAGGGGAATGGGAGGGGGAGGAAGGGGAGGAAGAGGGAGAAAGGGAGGGAAATATGAGATAAGGAGGGAGAAAGGGAGGGAAATATGAGAAGGGGAGGGAGAAAAGGAGGGAAATATGAGAATGGAAGGGAGAAAGGGAGGAGGAGAGGGAGAGAAGAGGAGGAATAAGGAAGACTAGGAAGGTGGAGGAAGAGGAGGGAGAAAGGGGAGGGGAAGAAGGAGAAAGGGAAGGGAGGAGGAGGAAGAGGAAAAGAGAAGGGGAGAGGAAGGAAAGGCGGAAGGAATGGAGAGAGGAAAGGAAGATAAGAGGAAGAGGAGTGCGTGAGGGAGGGAGAGGAGGAGGAAGTTGAGGGGAGGGGAGAAAAGTGGGAAGGAAGAAGGAAAGAGACTGATAAGGAGAGGAAGAAAGAGATGGGGAGAGAAAGGGAGAGGAAGGGAGGAAGAAAGGAAAGGAGGAGAGGGAGGGGAAGGAGTGGAAGAAGATGATTTGTTAGAGAGAGAGAGAGAGAGAGAGAGAGAGAGAGAGAGACAGATTTAATATTACCAAGAAGACGAATGGGCATAAAGTGAAGGAGTGAGAAAGAGAAGGAGGGAGGGAGGAAGGGAAGGAAGGAGAGAGAGGGAAGGAGGGAGAGAGAGGGAAGGAGGGAGAGAGAGGGAGGGAGGAAGGGAGGGAGGGAGGAAGAAAAAGAGGAGGGAGGTGAGAAGAACAAAGGAGTGAATATTGAGGAAAAAAAGACAAGCAGAGAGAGAGAGAGAGAGAGAGAGAGAGAGAGACGAAAGAAAATAATGAAAAACCCTGCAAAGAAAAAGAAAAAAATGAAGAAAAAGGATGGAAAAAATGAAGGAAAAAAAGGAAGAGGAAAAAAAAAAAAAAAGAAATGAAGGAAGTAGGAAAAGGGGTAACAATGTAAGGAAGAAATGAAGGAAGAAGGAAGATGAAGGAAGTAGGAAAAGGGGTATGAATATAAGAAATGAAGGAAGAAGGAAGATGAAGGAAGTAGGAAAAGGGGTATGAATATAAGAAATGAAGGAAGAAGGAAGATGAAGGAAGTAGGAAAAGGGGTAAGAATATAAGAAATGAAGGAAGAAGGAAGATGAAGGAAGTAGGAAAAGGGGTAAGAATATAAGAAATGAAGGAAGATGAAGGAAGTAGGAAGAGGGGTAACAATATAAGGAAGGAATATAAAGGAGGAAAAGGGGTACCAATGTAAGGAAGAAGGAAGGAAGGAAGAATGGAGGAGGAAAAGGGGAAAGAATATAAGCAAGAAATGAAGGAAGTAGGAAAAGGGGTACCAATGTAAGGAAGGAAGAAGGAAGGAAGATAGGCTAAAGGAAGAAGGAAAAGGGGTTACAATAAAAGGAAAAAATGAAGGAAGGAAGGAAGATAAAGGAAGGAGGAAAAGGGGTAACAATATAAGGAAGGAAGAAGAAAGGAGGGAAGATAAAGGAAGGAGGAAAAGGGGTAACACTATAAGGAAGAAATGAAGGAAGAAGAAGGGAGGATAAAGAAGGAAATTATAATGCAAAGTGAAGGAGGGAAGAAAAATGAAGGAAGAAAAGAGGATAAACATGGTAATATATAAAAAAGGAAGGAAGGAAGAACAAGGAAGGAAGGAAGGAAAATGTGCATGAATGAACGATGGCATGAAAAAAGTGAAAATGAAGGAAATGAAGGATAGCTCAATACCTCTGACGCTCTATCCATCACCACTACATACCAGTGAAGGAAGGAAGGGAGGAAAGGAAGGAAGGAAGCAAGGAAGGAAGGGAGGGAGCGAGAGGGAGAGAAACAGGGAGTTAGAGGCAACAGAAGGAAGGAGTGAAGGAGGGATGGAGAGAGAAAAAAGAAGGAAGGAGGGATGGAAAGAAAACATAAGGAAGGAAAGAGAAAAAGAAGAAAGAGGATGGATGGAAAGAGAGATGGAGAGAAAGGCGACAAAGGTGGATGGACAGAAAACAAAAAGAAGGAAGGAAAGAGGGATGGAGAGAAGACACAAGGAAGGAAGGAAAAAAGGAGGGAGAAAGGCAGACTGAAGGAAGGAGGGAAGGAGAAAAAGAAGAAAGATGGAGGGAAGGAAAGAAAACAGAAGGAAAGAAGGAAGGATACATGAGGGTGGATGGAGGGGGCGAAGACAAGAACAGAATATGAAATAATGAAGAAAATGAAAGAAGAAAAAAGAAGAAAATGAAGGACAAGTGAAAAAATGAAGGAAAAATGAAGGGAATGAGGGAAGGAAAAATGAAGGAAATAAAAGAGGGAAGGAAAAATGACGGAAATGAAAAAATGAAGGAAATGAAGGAGGAAGGGAAATGATGGAAGGAATAAAAAGGAAATGAAAGAAAAATGAAGGAAATTAGAGAAGTAAAAATGAAGGTAGAAAAGGAAGAAAAAATGAAGAGGGAAGGAAAAATGACGGAAATGAAGGAAAGACAATGAAGGAAATGAGAAATAGAAAAATGAGGAAAATGAAGGACAATGAAGGAAATGAGGGATGGAAAAGAGGAAAATGAAGGAAGGAAATGAAGGAAAATGGAAATGAAGGAAGGAAAGTGAAGGAAATGAGGGAAGACAAATGAAGAGGGAAGGAAAATGACGGAAATGAAGGAAAGGAAATGAGGGGTGGAAAAATGAAAATGAAGGAAATAATGGAAGGAAAAATGAAGGAAAGAAAATAAGGGAAATGAAGGATGGAAAAAATGAAGGAAAATTGAAGTGAACGGAAAAATGAAGGAAATGAAGGAAAAATAAAGAAAATGAGGGAAGGAAAAATAAAGAAAATGAGGGAAGAAAAAATGAAGGATATACAGGAAAAAGAGGAAATGATGGAAGAAAAACAAAGGAAATGAAGGAAGGAAGTGAAGGAGAGGGCCAGCCTCCCCAGACACAGATTAAAAGCACCTTCCATATATCACCATCACAAGCGAAGGAAAGAAGGAAGGAAAGGGAGAAAGGAAGGAAGGAAGGAAGGAAGGGAAGGAAGGAAGGAAGGGAAGGAAAGGAAGGGAAGGAAGGAAGGAAGGGAAGGAAAGGAAGGGAAGGAAAGGAAGGAAGGAAAGGGAAGGGGAGGAAGGAAGGAAGGAAAGGGAGGAAGGGAAGGAGGGAAGGAAAGGAAGGAAGGAAAGGGAAGGGGAGGAAGGAAGGAAGGATATGAAGGGAAGGGAAGGAAGGAAAGGAAGGAAGGAATGAAAGGGAGGAAGGATATGAAAGGAAGGAAGGAATGAAAGGGAGGAAGGATATGAAAGGAAGGAAGGAATGAAAGGAAGGATATGAAAGGGAGGAAGGAAGGAAGAGAAGGAAGGAAGGAAGGAAGGGAAGGAAGGAAGGAAGGGAAAGGAAGGAAGGAATGAAGGAAGGGAAGGGAAGGAAGGAAGGACAGTGGGAGAGGTGAAAGTCAATGTGAGAGAGAGAGAGAGTTTTATCACCATACCTATCTTCCTCCCCCTCCCTCCCTTCCATATCTCCTCCTCTCTCCTCCTCCATTCCTTCAGCTTCCTAACACCTCTTCCTTTGCGATTTATTTTTGGATAAGGCTGGTTAATATCATTTTGCACGCCATCTATGCAGAGTATGGCGATATCAGAAGGATTTATTTAACACGGAATGACGGTAAGGTGTAATATGCAAAATAAATCGCTCAGGAAAAGGTGTTAGGGAGCTTCCTTTACCGGAGAAAGTACAGGTGTTTATGTAATCCCTCCAATCTTAAAAGTCTCTCTCTCTCTCTCTCTCTCACTATTTTCTTCATCTCAGTTCCTATTTCTTATCATTTTCCTCCTCCTTCCTCCTATCCTCTTCCTCTCCATCGTAACTTCTTCCTCCTCCTCCTCCTCTACTACTTCCTCCTCCTCTTCTACTTTTATTCCTCCTCCTCTTTCTCTTGATTTCTACGCTTTCCTTCCTACATCACTTCCACTTTCCTTTCTTCATTACTTTCTCTTCTTTTTTTCTTCTTCCTCCTCCTCCTCCATATCTCCTCCTCCTCCTCCTGATTTCCAAGTCTCCTATCTTCTCCACTTTCTCTCCTACTCCTTTCCTCCTCCTCCTCTTCTTCTTCCTTCTCCTCCCCATACAAATTTAATATTCTTATGTCCTTCTTCAATAACACCTTTCTCGCAATTTTCTCCTTCCTCCTCCTCCCATCTCCTCCACTTCCTCATCTTCCTCCTCCTTTGCTCCTCCCATCACTTCTTCCTCCTCCTCCTCCTCTTCTTCCTCTTCTTTCACCTCCTCCTCCTCCTCTTCTTCTTCTTCTTCCTCCTCCTCCTCCTCTTCTTCTTCTTCTTCTTCCTCCTCTTTCTCCTCCTATCTTCGCCTCTTCTTCTTCCTCCTCCTCTTCCTGCTCCTCTTCTTCCCCCTCTTTCTCCTCCTCCTCTTCTTCTTCTTCCTCCTCCACCTCTTCCTCTTCTTCCTCCTCCTCCTCCTCTTCCTCCTCCATGGTTTATGAAGGACATTAGGTAGTTTAAGTGTTCTGGCTTGTGATTATGCCCTACTTTTGTCCTCTCTCACTCTCTCTCTTTCTTTCTCTCGCTCTCTTTTCTCTCTCTCTCTCTCTCTCTCACACACACACACACACACACACACACACACACACACACACACGACGGCTGACATCATTTACAACTCAGCTCCTACCAGTATCTCTCTCTCTCTCTCTCTCTCTCTCTCTCTCTCCCTCTCTCACCTAAACGCCCTCTCCCCCTCTCTCTTCTAACCCAGCTGTTGCCAAGATTGATGAGAGAGAGAGAGAGAGAGAGAGAGAGAGAGAGAGAGAGAGAGAGAGGGAGAAATGGCTGGGAGGAGGACAGAAAAAAGGAGAGGAGGGAAAGAGAAAAGAGGGAGGGAAAGAAAGGAAGAAAAGGGGGTGGGAGAGAGGGGAGGGGAGAGAGGGGAGGGGAGAGAGGGGAGGGGAGAGAGAGAGAGAGAGAAATCACCCCTTTTCCTCCCCCCCTTTTCCTACACTATAATCAAGCTGTTACAACCACTGAGAGAGAGAGAGAGAGAGAGAGAGAGAGAGAGAGAGAGAGAGAGAATATACTGAATTGCAAATGGTGTCGGCTGTCGTTAGTGTGTGTGTGTGTGTGTGTGTGAGAGAGAGAGAGAGAGAGAGAGAGAGAGAGAGAGAGAGAGAGAGAGAGAGAATCATTTTACGTGGAGTAGTAGGCAATAACAGACACACAGACAGACAGAGAGAGACAGCTTGGTTCAATAAAGGTCATAGTCCTGTGAGAAGTGATGTAGAAATGAGCTTTACGGTCGAACCAGCAGTTGGGACCTCATAGAAAACGGGGAATGGCGCTCGGTTGCCTAATGTGTGTGTGTGTGTGTGTGTGTGTGTGTGTGTGTGTGTGTGTGTGTGTGTGTGTGTGTGTGAGAGAGAGAGAGAGAGAGAGAGAGAGAGAGAAAATGGAGGATGTTAGAGGGGGGCCTTAAACAAACCCATACTGGAATTGTCAATATTGCCTTCATAACACTTACACCAGCGAGAGAGAATATTCCTACATGGTGACACTTTTCCATCCCTACTCAGTAACGATCTAATCTCCCCAGGTTCACATTCTCTCTCTCCACACACACACACACACACACACACACACACTAACGACAGCTGACACCATTTACAACTCAGTGCCTTCAGTATTTTCCTCTCTCTCTCTCTCTCTCTCTCTCTCTCTCTCTCTCTCTATTTTAGTATCTACTTTATGTAATTACCTGCCTATCTACCTGTCTTTATATTCTCTCTCTCTCTCTCTATTTTAGTATCTACTTTATGTAATTACCTGCCTATCTACCTGTCTTTATATTCTCTCTCTCTCTCTCTCTCTCTCTCTCTCTGTCCATGCTGCAGTGATATTGTTTAACACCCTTTACCTTCCCCCTCCCCTCCCTCTCTCCCCTCTTCCCCCTCCCCTCCCCTCCCCTCCGTATTAAAGGATTAGTGCAGTTTTTACGGCACGGTTAAAGGATATGACCCTGGAGGGGAGGGGAGGGGAAGAAAGTTGTGGACAGGAAGAGGAGGGGAACGGTGGGAGGAAGAGAAGAGAGTGAGGGAGGGGAGGGGAGGGGAGGGGAGGGGAAGGGGAGGGGAAGAGGAGGGGAGGGGAAGAGGAGGGAAGAAGGAGGGGAGGGGAAGAGGAGGGGAGGGGAAGAGGAGGGAAGAAGGAGGGGAGGGGAAGAGGAGGGAAGAAGGAGGGGAGGGGAAGAGGAGGGAAGAAGGAGGGGAGGGGAAGAGGAGGGGAGGGGAGGGGAGAGGAAGAAAGTTGTAGACAGGAAGAGGGGGGGAACGGTGGGGGGGAAAGAAGGGGGAGTGAGGGAGAGGGGGGGAACGGTGGGGGGGAAAGAAGGGGGAGTGAGGGAGAGGAGGGGAGGGAAAAAGGCGGATATGGTGGTGGAGGGGAATGAGAGAGGGAAGGAAGGGGAAGAGGGAGGGGGAGGAGAGAGAGAGAAAAGAAGGGAAGGATGAGGAGGGGGAGGAAAAAGGGGGAATGGGAGGGAAGGCGTGGAAATGAGGGGAGAAGCAAGGATGGAATGGGAGAGGGGAGATGGGGAGGGGGAGGGGGAGGAAGAGAGAGGGAGGAGGAGAGGAGAGAGAAGAGAAGAGAGGGGAGGGTAAGAAATGGTAGGAAGGGGGAGGGGAAGAGCAAAGGACGAGGAAGGATGAGAGAGAGAGAGAGAGAGAGAGAGAGAGAGAGAGAGAGAGAGAGAGAGAGAGTAAAGCTATCTCACACCTTTAAGAGCCTCATCCCGTTTTCTATACAGCCGCTATCCCGTTTTCTATGAGGCAATTTCCTCCGCTTTCTTTACTGCTGTTTTTTTTTTTTTCATTTTTTATACCTTCTTCTTTTTCAATAATAAAAAAAATATAGATATGTATTTCCCGTCAAACCTCTCTCTCTCTCTCTCTCTCTCAAGCACTCCATTACTCTCCTTCATATTGCCACTCCTTACAACTTTCTCTCCTTTCTCTCTCTCTTTATTGCTAGCTTCATTTACTCTCTCTCTCTCTCTCTCTCACTTACACACACACACACACACACACACACACCTTAATTAAACTCTTCATTCATCTCCTTTACATCAAAGTAATTAAAATGAAGGCCTAGTCATTTCCTTCACTACTGTATACACATCATCATCATCACTACCACCACCATCACCACCACTATCATCATCATCATCAACGTCGCCATCATCACTATCACCACCACAATCATCATCATATTCATCATCCTCATCATTTTCATCATCATCACCACAACCATCACCATCACTATCATTATCATCATCATCACCATCATTATCATCATCATCACCATCATTATCATCATCGCCATCATCACCACCACCATTATAATCATTTTCATCATCATCATCATCATCATCACCACCACCCCACCACCACCACCAAAACCATCATCATCATCATCATCATCATCATCACCACCACCACCACCACCACCACCACCACCACCACCACCATCATCATCATCATCATCATCATCACCACCACCACCACCACCACCATCATCATCATCATCATCATCACCACCACCACCACCACCACCAAATATAACTCTTTTTCAATATTTACATCTCATTATGAGGCCGTTGGTAATCTGTCCTAAGCTTTTTGACATTTGACGAGACTAAAAGAAATGTTGAAGCAGGACTCTCTCTCTCTCTCTCTCTCCTGTACTTTCACCAATTTCTCAATCTCTTTTCTTTAACCTTTTACCTAACTTTCTCTCTCTCTCTCTCTCTGTCTCTCTCTCTCTCTCTCTCTCTCTCTCTCTCGTCAGTGAGGTTTTATGCTCCGTAACACAGGAGTGGAGGAGAGGCAGTAAAATCAGCCTCTCTCTCTCTCTCTCCCTCCCTCCCCCTCCCCTCCCCTCCCCCCGTCCCTAAATCCCTTCTTTATCCTCCTTATCTAACTCCCTGATTCCCTCCCTCCCTCCCTCTTTTCCTTACTCTCTCCACCTCTCCCACTCCTTTTCCTCCCTTCCAACTTCTCTCTCTCTCCTATACCAATTCTTCTCCATCATCTCCATCATGCTTTTCCTTCTTTCTCCCTTTCCTCCCTCCATCATTTCCTTCTCCCTTTCCTCCCTCCATCATTTCCTTCTCCCTTTCCTCCCTCCATCATTTCCTTCTCCCTTTCCTCCCTCCATCATTTCCTTCTCCCTTTTCTTCCTCCATCATTTCCTTCTCCCTTTTCTTCCTCCATCATTTCCTTCTCCCTTTTCTTCCTCCATCATTTCCTTCTCCCTCCATCATTTCCTTCTCCCTTTCCTCCCTCCATCATTTCCATCTCCCTTCTCTCCCTCCATCATTTCCTTCTCCCTTCTCTTCCTCCATCATTTCCTTCTCCCTTTTCTTCCTCCATCATTTCCTTCTCCCTCCATCATTTCCTTCTCCCTTTCCTCCCTCCATCATTTCCATCTCCCTTCTCTCCCTCCATCATTTCCTTCTCCCTCCATCATTTCCTTCTTCCTTCTCTCCCTCCATCATTTCCTTCTCCCTTTTCTCCCTCCATCATTTCCTTCTCTCCTTCCTCTCTCCACCTTCTACCTACCGCCTCTCCCTCTCTCTCTCCTCATCTTCCTCCTATCTCTCCAGCATTTTTTCCCTCCCTTCCTCATTCCCTCCAGTTCCCTTCCCTCTTATCCTTGCCAATCTTCTTTCCTCCGCCTTTCTCTCTCTCTCTCTCTCTCTCTCTCTCTCACTTTTTCCACACTCCCTCTACCTTCCTTACACTTTTCCTCCTCCTTCCTTCATCCATCCCACCAACCTCCTTCATTCTTCCTTCTCTCTCCTTCCTTCCCTTCCATTCTTTCCCTCTCCCTCCCTTCTTCCCTCTCTCCGTCCTTACCTTCCACCTTCTCTCCCTCCCTCCCCTTCTCCCATCCTCCCTCCCTCCCTTTTTCCTCCCCAACCCACAGGCTAATCAAGATGGCCACACCGGCAGGAGAGAGAGAGAGAGAGAGAGAGAGAGAGAAAAAGAGAGAGAAATTTAATATTACCAAGATGACGAATGGGCATAAAGTGAAGTGAGAGAGAGAAGGAGGGAGGGAGGAAGGGAAGGAGGGAGGGAGGAAGAAAAAGAGGAGGGAGGTGAGAAGAACAAAGGAGGAGTGAATATTGAGGAAAAAAGAAAAGCTGAGAGAGAGAGAGAGAGAGAGAGTAAATGTGGTGGAAGAAGAAGGAAGAGTGAATGAGGTGGAAGGAGAAGAAGTACGAGGAGGAGAAGAAGTACGAGGAGGAGAAGGAGGAGAAGAAGTACGAGGAGGAGAAGGAGGAGAAGAAGTACGAGGAGGAGAAGGAGGAGAAGAAGTACGAGGAGGAGAAGGAGGAGAAGAAGTACGAGGAGGAGAAGAAGTACGAGGAGGAGAAGGAGGAGAAGAAGTACGAGGAGGAGAAGGAGGAGAAGAAGTACGAGGAGGAGAAGGAGGAGAAGAAGTACGAGGAGGAGAAGAAGGAGAAGAAGTACGAGGAGGAGAAGGAGATGAAGGACGAGGAAGAGAAAGAAAGCACAGATACAATAAAGAAATAACGAACTCAATAAAGATTAGTAAAGGAAACAAGAGGAGAGATGGAGGAACAGGTAAGAGGAAGAGGAAAAATGGAAGATAGAGGAAAAGAGGAAAAAATGAAAGAGGGAAAGAGGAAAAATGGAAGAGGGAAAGAGGAAAATGGAAGAGGGAAAGAGGAAAAATGGAAGAGGGAAAGAGGAAAATGGAAGAGGGAAAGAGGAAAAATGGAAGAGGAAGAGGAAAAATGGAAGAGGAAAAGAGGAGAAATGGAAGAGGAAAAGAGGAAAAATGGAAGAGGAAAAGAGGAGGAAAAAATGGAAGAGGAAAAGAGGAAAATAGGAAAAATGGAAGATGAAGAGGAAAAGAGGAAAAATGGAAGATATAAAGAGGAAAAATGGAAGATGAAAAGATGAAGAGGAAAAATGGAAGATATAAAGAGGAAAAATGGAAGATATAAAGAGGAAAAATGGAAGATAAAGAGGAAAAATGGAAGAGGAAAAGAGGAAAAATGGAAGTGGAAAAGAGGAAAAATGGAAGATAAAGAGGAAAAATGGAAGTGGAAAAGAGGAAAAATGGAAGATAAAGAGGAAAAATGGAAGTGGAAAAGAGGAAAAATGGAAGATAAAAGAGGAAAAATGGAAGATAAAAGAGGAAAAATGGATGATATAAAGAGGAAAAGAGGAAAAATGGAAGATATAGAGGAAAAATGGAAGAGGAAAAGAGGAAAAATGGATGATATAAAGAGGAAAAGAGGAAAAATGGATGAGGAAAAGAGGAAAAGGATGAGGGGGAAAAAAGGCAAGAGGCGGAAAAACGCGTACTTTGGAAATAATAGTCACGAAGAAGAGGAGAAATTTATTTGAAGGAAAATATAAATAAGAAGGAAAAAACAAGGAAAGTTATATTAAATAAAGAAGATAAAAAAATGAAGAGACAGGTGGAACGCAGATAAATAATAAAGATAATCGTAATAATAATAATAATAATAGCAATAATAATACTGATAGAAATGATAATAATAATAATAATAATAATAGTAACAATAATAATAATAACAAAAAAATAATAATAATAATGATAATACCATAATAAGAATAATGTTAAAGCAATAATAATAATAATAATAATAATAAAAATAATAATAATAATAATAATAATAATATTCAGGCAATGACATGTTAACTAAGCCTGTCGAAGGAAGGAAGGAGGGAAGGAAGGAAGAAAAGGGAGAAGGAAGGAAAGAAGGGAAGGAAAGGAAAGGAAAGGAAAATGTATTAGAGAGAGAGAGAGAGAGAGAGAGAGAGAAAGAGAGAGAGAGAGAGAGAGAGACAGAATGAATTTACCTCCAATGAGAGAGGAAAAAACAGGAGAAAGTGAACAAGTAAAAGAGAGAAAGTGGGAGAGTAAGAGAGAGAAAGTGACCCCCCCTGACCCACCCTAAGGACAGTGACCTAATCTGGGCTCACTTAACATAGGTCACTCCCCCTCCTGCA
The DNA here is from genome assembly GCF_032717465.1 of Coenobita brevimanus. Taxonomy (NCBI): domain Eukaryota; kingdom Metazoa; phylum Arthropoda; class Malacostraca; order Decapoda; family Coenobitidae; genus Coenobita; species Coenobita brevimanus. Next base: position 41,937,084 of record NC_137025.1, on the reverse strand, counting down.
TCATTCAGGAGAGAGAGAGAGAGAGAGAGAGAGAGAGAGAGAGAGAGAGAGAGAGAGAGAGAGAGACAGACAGACAGACAGACAGAGACAGAGAAACTCTGGTGAGCTGGAGGAAGAAATGGAGTGGAACAGGGAGGAAGAAGATGAGAGAAAGAGAGAGAGAGAGAGAGAGAGAGAGAGAGAGAGAGAGAGAGAGAGAGAATAATTGCCAAAGGAAAAGAATATCTGAATAGACACCAACTCTCTCTCTCTTTCACACACACACGCACACACACACGCACACGCACACACACACACACACTTTTCATATACTTAAAAATTCTCTCTCTCACTCTCTCTCTCTCCCTCGCTCTCTCTCTACACTATGAATACCAGCAAACCAGCCCCCGCTTGAGTGCTAGTTAGAAATACACCACCAGACACTGATATGAGAGAGAGAGAGAGAGAGAGAGAGAGAGAGAATCTGGTGAGTTGGAAGAAGTGGAATGGAACAGGAAGGAGAGAGAGAGAGAGAGAGAGAGAGAGAGAGAGAGGTGAAGCAACGAGGAAAAAGGAGGAGGGAGAAAAGAAGATGGATTAGGAAAGAAAGACAGACGAGGGAGGGAGGAAGGGAGGGAGGAGATAAGATGGAGGAAAAAATAAATAGGAAGGAGGGAGGAAAAAAGGTGGAGGAGGAAGGAGACAATGGAGCAGGGAGGAAAGATGGAGCAGGGAGAAGATGGAAGAGGGAGGAGAGAAGATGGAGGAGGGAAAGACAAGAGGGAGGAAAAAGGAGAAAAGAGGGAGGAAAGAAGGAGGAAAGATGGAGGAGGGAGGAGGGAAGATGGAGGAGGGAAGAATATCGACGAAGGAGACCCTCCATTTTTCACCTCGACACCTCCAGCCAACGACAGGGAGGTAACAGGGGTAGACAGGTGGGGGGAAGGGGAGGGGGAGGAAAGGGGGAGGGTGTGGGGAGGGGAGGGAGGGAGGTTAGATTAAACGTGAGGAAGGGGAGGGGAGGAAAAAGGTACACGAGGGAGAAAATCATGTTACTTCACCGCGAATTCTGGTTCTCAGGTACTGGATGTGCTAAACCGACCCTATTCTTATTTATTTACCTATTGACCTGTTTGTCTCTTATCTTAGTTGATGGTAATTCGGTTCTCAGGCGATGGAAGTGATAAACCAACTCAACGTTTATTTTCTTCATCATACTTGCGGGTTAATAAGATTCTCAGGTGCTGGGTGTGCTAAGCCGACCCTATTTTTATTTATTTATTATCTTACATACTACACACGGGCTTCATTACATATAAATACAGCTAAGGGTGGAGTCAAAGGCTTCACGTCTCTCTCTCTCTCTCTCTCTCTCGCTCGATGTGTGTGTGTGTGTGTGTGTGTGTGTGTGTGTGTGTGTGTGTGTGTGTGTGTGTAAATATAAATAAAGCTATAAGGGTATTCTGGCAGGTGAATGAGGCGGGTAAGTGAGGCACGTGTGAGGCAGGTAAGACAGGTGGGTAAGGCAGGTGAGTGAAGCAGGTGGGTGAGGCAGGTGAGGTTTCGACCAATCTTCTGAGTGTACCTGGGAGATGAGAGCAATCACACACACACACACACACACACACACACACACACACACACACATATATATATATATATACTTACAGAGAGAGAGAGAGAGAGCGCAGACAAGAAACAGACCACATCAAGGGAGAGAGGAGGAGGAGGAGGAGTGACAGTGAGGGAGGAAAGAGGGAGAAAAAAGGGGTGAGACAAGAGGGGGGGAAATTAGATGAGAGAGAGAGAGAGAGAGAGAGAGAGAGGCATGGATAAATGAAGAAAAAATAGGAAGGAAAAGTAGAAAATATTAAAATAAAGGACAGGAAACAAGCATTGAGGAAAAGAAGGAAAGTGAGAAAATGAAGATAGGAAAATTCTCTCTCTCTCTCTCTCTCTCAATCATTTTTAGTGCCCTCCATTTTCTTCAATTCCTTTCATTACCTTCCCATTTTCTTTTTCTAGCCTAACATCTTTCTCTCTCTCTCTTCATCCTTCCTTCGTTTCCTCTTCTTCGATTATTCCCTTTCCTTCCTTCCTTCCTTCCTTCCTTCCTTCCTTCCTTCTCTCTCTCTCTCTCCAGTTTTCCATCTTTCTTCCCCCCTTCCCCCGTATTCACTCTCTTTCAAACTTTCTCTCTCTCTCTCTCTTTCCCATGTACCGCGTTTTTTCTTTCCTTTCCTCTCCCTTCCTCCCTCTTTCCTCTGATCTTTTTTTCCCTCCCTCCTTCCTCCAGTCTTCCTCTCCTCTTCCTCCTTTCTCTCTGTTTGATCTCCCTTCTTCCATTAATCCTCTTCTCTCCTAATCCGTTCTTATACCTCTCTCTCTCTCTCTCTCTCTCTCATCTTCCCTTTCCTCTCACCCCAACAGTCTCTCTCTCTCTCTCTTATTTTAATGGAAATACAATTATTATTATTATTATTATTATCTCTCTCTCTCTCTCTCTCTCATTTTCAAGATGAATTTCCAAAGTTGCTCCTCAGGGCTCAAGTCTGGCACCCTTGTTTTATTTTTATTATATCTATCTATGTATCTATCGCATACATACACACACACACACACACACACACACACAGAATCCAGGCATATCACACACATACATGAAAACACAAAGCCATGCAAGCACACACACACACACACACACACACACACACAGTCATGACGCACCGCTATGCAAACAAGCAAGGGAAGGAGAGGTTTGTTAGGGGGGAGGGAAGGGGAGGGGAGAGGAGAGGAGGGGAGGGGAGGAAAAATTAGGAATTTGAAAGGGGAGAGGGAGGGAGGGAGAGAGTAGAAAAAAAGAGGGAAGATGGAGAGAGAGAGAGAGAGGAAGAGTGAGGGAAACGAAGTGGGGAGGAAATAAAGAGAAGGGGAGGAAAATGGGGAGAGAAAGGGAGGGTTTGAGGAGGGAGGAGAGGGGTGGATGGGAGGGGAGGTAAAACAGGAAGAGATGGGGAGAAAAAATGGAAGGGGAGATAAATGGAATGGGAGGGGAGAGAAATGAAAAGGGAGAGAAAAAGGAAAGGGAGAGAAAAGGGAAAGGGAGAGGAAAGGGAAAGGGAGAGAAATGGGATGGGGAGAGAAAAGGGACGGGGAGAGAAAAGGGACGGGGAGAGAAAAGGGACGGGGAGAGAAATGGGACGGGGAGAGAAATGGGACGGGGAGAGAAATGGGACGGGGAGAGAAATGGGACGGGGAGAGAAAAGAGAAGGGAAAAAAAGGAGAGGGGAGAAGAAAAGGGGAGAGAAAAGAGAGGGGGGGAGAAAAGGGGAGAGAAAAGGGAAGGGGAGAGAAAAGGGAAGGGGGGAGAAAAGGGGAGAGAAAAGGGAAGGGGGGAGAAAAGGGAGAGGTGGTAAGGGGATGATGTGGGGAGGGAGGGAGGGAGAGAGAAGGAAGGAGGGAGAGAGAAGGAAGGGGGAGAGGACAGGGAGGGAGGGAAGGAGGGAGAGAAGGAAGGAGGGAAACGACAGGGAGGGAGGGAAGAAGGGAGAGAAGGAGGGAGGGAGAGGACAGGGAGAGAAGGAAGGAGGGAGAGGACAGGGAGAGAAGGAAGGAGGGAGCGGACAGGGAGAGAAGGAAGGAGGGAGAGGACGGGGAGAGAAGGAGGGAGAGGACAGGGAGAGAAGGAAGGAGGAAGAGGACGGGGAGAGAAGGAGGGAGAGGACAGGGAAGGAAGGAAGGAGGGAGAGGACAGGGAGAGAAGGAAGGAGGGAGAGGACAGGGAGAGAAGGAAGGAGGGAGAGGACGGGGAGAGAAGGAGGGAGAGGACAGGGAAGGAAGGAAGGAGGGAGAGGACAGCAGGGAGGGAGAGAAGGAGGGAGAGGACAGGGAGAGAAGGAAGGAGAGAGAGGACAGGGAGAGAAGGAGGGAGAGAGAGAGGACAGGGAGAGAAGGAGGGAGAGAGAGAGGACAGGGAGAGAAGGAGGGAGAGAGAGGACAGGGAGAGAAGGAAGGAGAGAGAGGATGGGGGGGAAGAAGGAAGAGGACAGGGGGGAAAGGACGAAGGGAGAGGATAGGGAGGGAGGGAGGGAGGGAGGGAGGGAGGGAAGAAGGGAGGGATACAAACATATGGGGTGGAAATTTATGGGGTAAGAGGTTAAAGGGGAGAATGTTGAGGCGAGAGGGAGGGAAGGAGGGAGGGAGGGAGGGAGAGGATAGGGGTGTTAAACTGAGGGAGGGAGGAAGGAAGGAAGGAATAAAGGAGGAAAGGAAGGAAGGAAGCCAGGGAGGGAGGAAGGTGGGGAAGAAAGTGTGGGGGAGTGTTAGGAGAAGTACATGGGTGAGGAAGAAAAGGAGGGAGGGAGGGAGGGAGGGAAGGAAGGGAGAGTTAAATGGAGGGAGAGGAAGGGTGAAAGGGAGATCATATAGATGTCCGTCCTTCTCATTTACATGTTATTGACCATTTCTCCCTCTGCCAGGGAGAGGGAGAGGGAGGACTGGGGAGAGGGAGAGGGAGGACTGGGGAGTGGGAGAGGGAGAGGGAGGACTGGGGAGTGGGAGAGGGAGGGGAGAGGGAGAGGGAGGGGAGAGGGAGAGGGAGGGGAGAGGGAGATGATGAAGGGAATGGGTGAAGGAGAGAGAGAGAGAGAGAGAGAGAGAGAGAGAGAGAGAGAGAGAATATGATAAAAAAGGAAGGGAGAGAAAACACACACACACACACACACACATACACATACACTAATACATATACATACATACATACATAGACGGACTACATAAGACACATACATACACATGCTACATACATACATACAGACATACACAAACAGGTAACGCTACATACATAAATACACACATACGAACATACATCCACATACATACATACATACATACACACATATATACTAACAGGCTACGCTACATAAATACACACACACATACATACATACAGTACATACATACACACACATACAAACATACACATCCACATACACATTTTCTTTCACATAATTACAACTGACATTATAACCCAACGATCATATAGGGGACGGAAGAGGGAGGGGAGGGAAGGAAAATGGGGAGTGGAGGGAAGGAGGGGGAGAGGGAGGGAGGAAGGAGGGATGAGGTGAGGAGGAAGGAGGGATGGGCGTGAAGGAAGGAATGAAGGAGGGATGGGCGTGAAGGAAGGAATGAAGGAGGGATGAGGTGTGGAGGAAGGAAGGAAGGGTGAGAGGGAGGGATGGGTGTGAAGGAAGGGAGGGAGGGGGGAAGGAAGGAAGGAAACTTAAGGACGAGGTGTGAAACAGTACACAGCATAAAGATGAAGGAAAAAGAAAGAAGGAAGGATGGAAGGAAGGGGGAGGGAGGGAGGGAGGGAAGCAAGGAATGTAAACAAGGACGGAACGATGGATAGATGGATGGATGGAAGGATGGATGGATGGATGGAAGGATGGATGGATGGATGGATGGATGAATGGAAGGATGGATGGATGGATGGATGGATGGATGGATGGAAGGATGGATGGATGGATGGATGGATGGATGGATGGATGGATGGATGGAAGGATGGATGGATGGATGGATGGATGGAAGGATGGATGGATTGAAGGAGAAAGGTGAAGGATGGATGCAGGGAATAAATGATGAAAAAACAAAAAAACGAAGGAAAGAAGGAAGGAAGGAAGGAGGGAAGATTAGAACGAAAGCAGGAAGGAGAGAAGGAAGGAACGAAAGCTTGGAGAAGGAGAAAAAACAGGAAGAAATGGAAGGAAGAAGGAAGAGAAGGAGGAAGGAAGGAGGAAAAAATAGGAGGAAGGAAGGAGGAAAAAATAGGAGGAAGGGGAGGAAATAAGGAGGGATGTAGAATGAGGGAAGAAAGATATGTGAAGGAAAGATTGGAGGAAAAAGGACAGGGAGGGAGGGAAAGAGGAAGAGGGGGAGGAAGGAAGGAGGGAGGAAGGAAGAGAAGGAAGGAGGGAAGAAGGAAGAGGAGGAAACAGGGAAGAAGACAAGTCAGGAAGTTTGGCATGCATGGATTGTGGGAGGGAGAGAGGGAGGAAGGGAGCGGGGGAGGAAGGGAGCGGGGGAGGGGGAGGGAGGGAGGAGGCGAGGGAGGGAGGGGAAAATAAAGAGAGAAGGATAGTGATATGAGGTTGGAGGAAGGAAATATGAATGTGTGTGTGTGTGTAAGAAAGAGAGAGAGAGAGAGAGAGAGAGAGAGAGAGAGAGAATGATTTACCAAACGACCTCTCTCACGCCATACGAGGTGACGACCGAGAGAGAGAGAGAGAGAGAGAGAGAGAGAGACTGGGGATGGAGATAGGCCGTGAAGGGAGAGGAAAAGATGGAAGGAGTGCAAAGGAAGGAGGAAGAGGAAAGGAAGGGAGAAGAGGAAAGAAAGGGGGAAGAGGAAAGGATGGGGAAGAGGAAAGGAAGAGGGAAGAGGAAAGGAAGAGGGAAGAGGAAAGGAAGGAGGAAGAGGAAAGGAAGGGAGAAGAGGAAAGGAAGGGGGAAGAGGAAAGGAAGGGGGAAGAGGAAAGGAAGGAGGGAGAGGAAAGGAAGGAGGGAGAGGAAAGGAAGGAGGGAGAGGAAAGGAAGGAGGAAGAGGAAAGGAAGGGGGGAAAGGAAAGGGGGGAAGAAGAGGAAAGGGAGGAGGGAGAGGAAAGGAGGGAGGAAGAGGAAAGGAAGGAGGAAGAGGAAAGGAAGAAGAGGAAAAGGAGGAGGAAGAGGAAAGGAAGGAGGAAGAGGAAAAGGAGGAAGAGGAAAGGAAGGATGAAGAGGAAAAGGAGGAGGAAGAGGAAAGGAAGGGGAAGAGGAAAGGAAGGAGGAAGAGGAAAGGAAGAGGGAAAGAAAAGGAAGGAGGGAGAGGAAAGGAAGATGAGGAAAGGGAGGAGGAAGAGGAAAGGAAGGGGAAGAGGAAAGGAAGGGGAAGAGGAAAGGAAGGAGGAAGAGGAAAGGAAGGAGGGAGGGGAAAGGAAGAAGAGGAAAGGAAGGAGGAAGAGGAAAGGAAGGACGGAGGGGAAAGGAAGGACGGAGGGGAAAGGAAGGAGGAAGAGGAAAGGAAGGGAGAAGACGAAAGGAAGAAGAGGAAAGGAAGGAGGAAGAGGAAAGGAGGAAGAGGAAAGGAGGCAGGGAGAGGAAAGGAAGGAGAGAGAGGAAAGGAAGGGGAAGAGGAAAGACGAAGAGTGAAGTTTAGGAGAAAATGGAAGAAAGAGGGAGGGAAAGAGGAAGAGAAAGAGGAGGAGAGAAAGCGGAGAAGGAGAAAGAGGAGGAGAGAAAGCGGAGAAGGAGGAAGAGAAAGAGGAGAGAGAGGAAGGAGGGAAAGAGAGAAAGCGGTGAAGAGGAAAGAAGAGGGAGAGAGAGGAAAACAAAAGATATGGAAGTGAAGGAAGGAGAGAGAGAGAGAGAGAGAGAGAGAGAGAGAGAGAGAGGGCTGGCAGTGTGTGTTCAACATGACTTATTAAACGATGACGCTCTGGGCACAAAGCTAGCTCTCTCTCTCTCTCTCTTCTTTGCTCTTCTCTCTCTCTTCTTCTTCTCTTGCTTTCTTCCCTATCTCTTTCTTCCTTTTTATGCACTCCTGTCATACATTTTACAGCTCCTTGTTTCTCTCTCTCTCTCTCTTCCATTCTCTCTCTCTCTCCACATTTAATACATCTTTTTCTACCCCACTGTCCTCTCTCTCTCTCTCTCTCTCTCTCTCATTCTTACATTCCCTCTTCACATTTAGTCACATATCTCCCTACCCCCCCCTCTCTCTCTCTCTCTCTCTCTCTTTCTCTCTCTCTCTCTCTCTCTCATTTATCTTTTTCCCTGGTCAGTGCTGCCCCTGGAGACAGCCTCAAGAAATGGGGAATGGGAAAAGTTGAAAGTGGGGGAGGCGATGGGGAGGTGGGGAGAAGACAGATGGGGGGCTATGAGGTGGGTAGGGGAGGGGAAGGTGGGGATATGAGGTGAGGAGGGGGTGGGGAGAAGACACATGGGGTGGGGAGATGGGGAGAAGACACATGGGGTGGGGAGATGGGGAGAAGACACATAGGGTGGGGAGAAGACACGTAGGGTGGGGAGGGAATGAAGAGGTGGAGGGATGATAGACGTGGTGGAGGGTGGAGGTGGGGAGAGAAGCTGGGGGGATAGGGGAATGGGGGTATGGGGAGGGACAGAAGACAGAAAGGGTGTGGGGATGAGGAAGGGGTGGGGAGGTGGGTAGAGGACAGATGGGGTGAGGGTATGGGGGTGGGGGATGGGGAGATAAAGGTGGGGAGGCTGCGATGTGGGGAGAAGAAAGATGGGGTGGGGAGGGGAAAGATGGGGTGGGGAGGGGAGAGATGGGGTGGGAAGAGGACACGTGGGTAGGGGGATGGGGGTGGCGAGAAGTGTGTAGAAAGATACGTAGTGGGGAGAATGAGGAAGTAGGAAGGATGGGGAGGTTGTGAGGAGATGGAGGGAAGAGGAAGCTGGGGAGGAGATAGGAGGATGAGGAGATAGGAAGATGAGGTTGGGGAGAAGACATGATGTGGGGGTGGAGGGGTGGAAGAAGTGGGAGGGGTGGGGAGGCAAGAAAGGAGAGAAGGAATGGGGAGAAGACAGATGGAAAGAAGAAAAGGGGGAGGAGGAGGGGAGAGGGAGAAGAAAGAGGATTGGAGGAAAGAAGAAAAAGAGGGAGAGGGAGGGGGGAGGAGGGACGGGGAGGGGGGAGACGGAAGAGGGAGGGGGGAGAGGGAGGGGGGAGAGGGAGGGGGGAGAGGGAGGGGAGTAAACCGTATTCATAAAAGCCTACACACAGACAGGCAGAAATACTTAGAACTAATACTTAAAAATATTCTTAGATATTATAAGTAGTTTTGGGGTCATTTGAGAATATTAATAAATACAGGTAAATATAACTTAAAAATAGGTGTGAATTTCTGAGTGTTAATTAGGCAGGTAAACAGGTTGAATAATTAAGGTGAGAGAGAGAGAGAGAGAGAGAGAGAGAGAGAGAGGTGATAATGTGCCAAAGCGAGGAAACACAGAAAATGAGAGAGAGAGAGAGAGAGAGAGAGAGAGAGAGAGAGAGAGGTGAAAATGTGAGAAAATGAGAGAAAAATAGAGGGAGAAAGAGAGAGAGGTAAATCTAAAGGGGCCTTCTTTGGTATTCCGGAGTGTGGCCTCCTCCTCCTCTCACCGGGGAGGGAGGGCAGGGGAGGGGAGGAAAGGGGAGGCAGGGGAGGAAGATGGTAAGAATGACGAGAGGCAGAGAAAGAAGAGGGAGGGAGGGAGGGAGGGAGGGAGGGAAGGGGAGGGAAGGGAAGGGGAGGGGAGGGGAGGGAAGGGAAGGGAAGGGAAGGGAAGGGGAGGGGAGGGGAAGGGAAGGGAAGGGAAGGGAAGGGGAGGGAAGAAACGTGGTAGAGTGAAAGAAGAGGGAGGGAGTGGGGGAGGGAAAGAGGGGTGGGGAGGAGGCGGGGGAAGAAAGGAGAGAAAAATGAGGAGGAGAGAGGAGGGGAAGGGCAGCGAAGGAAAAGAAAGGACAGGGAGGGAAGGGGAAGGATAGGGAGGGAAGGGGAAGGATAGGGAAGGAAGGGGAAGGATAGGGAGGGAAGGGGAAGGATAGGGAAGGAAGGGGAAGGATAGGGAAGGAAGGGGAAGGATAGGGAAGGAAGGGGAAGGATAGGGAGGGAAGGGGAAGGATAGGGAAGGAAGGGGAAGGATAGGGAAGGAAGGGGAAGGATAGGGAAGGAAGAGGAAGGATGGAAGGAGGTAAGTGGTAATGAAGAGAAGGAAAGGAAGGAAGAGCGTAGGAATAATGAGGACGAGAGGGAGGGCGTAGGAAGGAAGGAGGAAGGTAAAAGGAAATAGGGAGGAAGATAGGAAGGAGGGAGGAAAATAACAGGAAGGAGGGAGGAAGATAACAGGAAGGAGGGAGGAAGATAACAGGAAGGAGGGAGGAAGATAATAGGAAGGAGGGAGGAAGATAAAAGGAAGGAGGGAGGAAGATAAAAGGAAGGAGGGAGGAAGATAAGAGGATGGAGGAAGATAATAGGAAGGAGGGAGGAAGATAAGAGGATGGAGGAAGATAATAGGAAGGAGGGAGGAAGATAAGAGGATGGAGGGAGGAAGATAAGAGGAAGGAGGGAGGAAGATAATAGGAAGGAGGGAGGAAGATAAGAGGAAGGAGGGAGGAAGATAAAAGGAAGGAGGGAGGAAGATAAAAGGAAGGAGGGAGGAAGATAAAAGGAAGGAGGGAGGAAGATACAAGGAAGGAGGGAGGAAGATAATAGGATGGAGGGAGGAAGATAAGAGGATGGAGGGAGGAAGATAAGAGGAAGGAGGGAGGAAGATAATAGGAAGGAGGGAGGAAGATAAGAGGAAGGAGGGAGGAAGATAAGAGGAAGGAGGGAGGAAGATAAAAGGAAGGAGGGAGGAAGATAAAAGGAAGGAGGGAGGAAGATAAGAGGAAGGAGGGAGGAAGATAAGAGGAAGGAGGGAGGAAGATAAGAGGAAGGAGGGAGGAAGATAAGAGGAAGGAGGGAGGAAGATAAGAGGAAGGAGGGAGGAAGATAAGAGGAAGGAGGGAGGAAGATTAGAGGAAGGAGGGAGGAAGATTAGAGGAAGGAAGGAGGAAGATTAAATGAAGAAAATAAAATGGAGGGAGGAAGATAAGAGGAAGGAGGGAGGAAGATTAGAGGAAGGAGGGAGGAAGATTAGAGGAAGGAAGGAGGAAGATAAGAGGAAGGAAGGAGGAAGATTAAATGAAGAAAATAAAATGGAGGGAGGAAGATAAGAGGAAGGAGGGAGGGAGATAAAAGAAGAGAGGAAGATAAAATGAAGGAGGGAGGGAGATAAAAGGGAGGATGATCAAAGGAAAGAGGGAGGAATATAAAAGGAGAAAGATAAAAGGAAGGAGGGAGGAAGATGAAAAGGAGGGAGGGAAGAATGGAGGTAGGAGTGAAGACCAGGAGAGGGGGAAGGAAGGAAGAGAGAAATTGGAGGGAAAATGAGGACGGGAAAGAAGGAAGGAAGGTAGGGTGAGAGGCAGGAATGAAGGAAAAGAGGAAGGAAAAAAGGAAGGAAAGACGAGGTAAAGGAAAGGAATGGTCAGTTGGATGGATGGACGGATGGAGGAGGAGGAGGAGGAGCAGGAGAAGGAGGAGCAGGAGGAGGAGGAGAGAGAAATAGGAAGAAGGATGGAGGATGTATGAACGAAGAGGAGGGGGAAAGGAGGGAGGTAGAATGGAAGGGGAGGAGAAGGAAGGAGGAGTAGAGGAAAGAATGGGGCAGCAGGAAAGGAAAAGAAGATGGGAAGGAGGGAGGGAAGGAGGAAGGAGGGAGGAAAAGGATGGAGAGAATGATATAATGAAGGAAGGAAGGAAGGAAGGAGGATACATTAATAAGAAAGGAGGAGAGAGAGAGAGAGGAAAATGTGAGTAAAGTAGGGTGGGTGAGAGGGAGGGACAGGCTGGAGGGAGGGAGGGAAGGAACTGGAGTGAATGCCAAATGAAGGAGTCAAGGAGGGAGAACTGAAGGAGGGGTAAATTAGTGAGGGAGGGAGGGAGGGAGGGAGGGAGAGAAAAGGGGGAGGGAGGGAAGAGGTAATTAAGGGAGGGAAGCGAGGATGTGGAGAGAATATTTAATGAAGGTGAGGCGAAGGAAAGTTTGTTAGTGGAAGAAAGGAAGGAAGGGAGGACGGAAGGAAGGGAGGAAAGAAGAAAGGAAAGGAGGAGGACGGAAGGACAGGAAGGTGGAAGGAAGGAAAGGAGGGAGGAAGAAAGGAAAGGAAGGTGGAAGGAAGGAAAGGAGGGAGAAAGAAAGGAAAGGAGGGAAGGAGAGAAGGAAGGAAGGCGGGAGGAAAAAGGAAAGGATTGATGGAAGGGAAATATAATGAAGGAAAAACGGCGAGGAAAGAATGAAGGAAAAGAGCGACGAAAAAAAGAAGGAAAAAAACGAGGAAATAAGAAAGAAAATCAAAGAAAGGAAGAAAGAAAGAAAGAAAGGAAGGAAGGAAGGAAGGAAGGCAAAAAGGATTAAATTAACCTTATAAATGGCAGAAAAAAACAAATCAAGACAAGCAAACAAACACTTCAGATAAAACACCGACCAATCAGGTAAAACACAGATAAAAACACAGCCAGCCAGGTCGAGTCCAAACACGTATATGTTTTTGTTTTACTGGCTTGAAGGTCGAGAGGTCAAAGGGGGAAAAAGAAAAACAGAAAAGAAAAGAAATCATCACCTTTTACACAGGGGAAGTGACCCGCCGCTACCCACCCCCCCACCCACCGCCCGCCCACCCACACACCACCCACCCATCGATGTGAGATAATAATATGCTCTTTTGTGGGTGGGAATATTGCTTCTCTTTCTCACTTAATTGTGAAAGTTATACATATATATTCATCATTATTATTATTATCATTATTATTATTATCATTATTATTATTATTATCATCACCATTGTTCTCACTATCACTACCATCATCACTATCCTTACCTCATCATCATTAATATTTGTCATCATCATCATCATCATCCTGACCCTCTTTCTCCTCCTCCTCCTCCACCTCCAACCACCTCCTCCTCCTCATCATCATCATCATCCTGACCCTTCCTCTTTCTCTTCCTCCTCCTCATCATCATCCTGATCCTTCCTCTTTCCTCCTCCTCCTCCTCCTCCTCATCATCATCATCATCATCCTGACCCTTCCTCTTTCTCCTCCTCCTCATCATCATCATCCTGATCCTTCCTCTTTCCTCCTCCTCCTCCTCATCATCATCATCATCATCATCATCCTGATCCTTCCTCTTTCCTCCTCCTCCTCCTCCTCATCATCATCATCATCATCATCATCCTGACCCTTCCTCTTTCTCCTCCTCATCATCATCATCATCCTGATCCTTCCTCTTTCCTCCTCCTCATCATCATCATCATCATCATCATTATCCTGACCCTTCCTCTTTCTCCTCCTCCTCCTCATCATCATCATCATCCTGATCCTTCCTCTTTCCTCCTCCTCCTCCTCATCATCATCATCATCCTGACCCTCTTTCTCCCCCTCCTCCTCCTCATCATCATCATCATCATCATCCTGACCCTCTTTCTCCTCCTCCTCCTCATCATCATCATCATCCTGACCCTCTTTCTCCTCCTCCTCCTCATCATCATCATCATCCTGACCCTCTTTCTCCTCCTCCTCCTCATCATCATCCTGACCCTCTTTCTCCTCCTCCTCATCCTCCTCATCATCATCATCACCACCACCACCACCACCACCATCCTAAACTCATTTCCACTAAGACACACATATATATAAAAAAAGAAATTATTGTGCTCCAAGACTCTCTCTCTCTCTCTCTCTCTCTCTCTCTATGTACCCTGAATATATCCGACGACTACACTGTTTAATTTCACATTCTCTCTCTCTCTCTCTCTCGAAGTTTAAAGATAATGTAGTGTACAACGAAATGTAATAAAAATGTACTAAAGGTGAGAATGTAATATTTGAGTTCTCTTTACTGGTTGAGGGATCGATCGCCGGGTTGTTGCGACAGGGGTAAACCAGCTAGCCACCTAAATACATAAATAGGAAAAATAAAAAAGTGACATTATTGAGAGAGAGAGAGAGAGAGAGAGAGGGTGGGGGGGGGGACTTCTTAAAAACACGAAGGCTCTATTATTGAACAAATGACGGTCAATTTGCCGCTGATGAAGACCCTGTGGTTGTTGTGGTGGAAGTGTGGTGGTGGTGGTGGGGGGGGTTGTGGTGAGGTGTGGGGGGCTTGTGGTGAAGGTGTGGTGATGTGGTGAGGTGTGGTGGTGTGGTGATGTGGTGAGGTGTGGTGGTGTGGTGAGATGAGGGTGTGGTGGTGTGGTGAGATGAGGGTGTGGTGGTGTGGTGAGATGAGGGTGTGGTGGTGTGGTGAGATGAGTGTGTGGTGGCGCTGCGGTGAGGGTGTGGTGAAGGTGACGGTGTGGTGAAGGTGACGGCGTGGTGAGTGTGGTGGAGATGCCGGTGTGGTGAGTGTGGTGGAGGTGCGGTGTGGTAAGTGGTGGTGGTGGCGGTGTGGTGAGGATGTGGTGAAGGTGTGGTGAAAGTTTGGTAGTGTTAAGGGTGTGGTGGTGGTGGTGAGGGTGTGGTAGTAAAGTGTGTGTGGCGGTGTGGTAAGGGTGTGAAAGTACTGAGTGTTACAAGTATGAGTAAGAGGCAAGAGTAAGTAGTATGAGTAAGTAGTATGAGTAAGAAGTATGAGTACGTAGTATGAGTTAGAAGTATGAGTAAGAAGTATGAGTAAGTAGTATGAGTAACAAGTATGAGTGAGTAGTATGAGTAAGTAGTATGAGTAAGTAGTATGAGTAAGAAGTATGAGTAAGTAGTATGAGTAAGAAGTATGAGTAAAAATATGAGTAAGTAGTATGAGTTAGTATGAGTATGAGGCATAAGTAACAAGTATGAGTAAGTAGTATGAGTAACAAGTATGAGTAAGTAGTATGAGTAAGAAGTATGAGTAAGAAGTATGAGTGATAAGTATGAGTAAGTAGTATGAGTAAGTAGTATGAGTAACAAGTATGAGTAAGTAGTATGAGTAACAAGTATGAGTAAGAAGTATGAGTAATAAGTATGAGTAAGTAGTATGAGTAAGTAGTATGAGTAAGAAGTATGAGTAAGTAGTATGAGTAAGAAGTATGAGTAAGTAGAATGAGTAAGAAGTATAAGTAGTATGAGTAAGAAGTATGAGTAAGTAGTAGGAGTAAGAAGTATGAGTAAGTAGAATGAGTAAGTAGAATGAGTAAGTATGAGTAACAAGTATGAATAAGTAGTATGAGTAAGAACTATGAGTAACAAGTATAAGTAGTATGAGTAAGAAGTATCAATAGGTAGTATGAGTAACAAGTATGAGTAACAAGTATAAGTAGTATGAGTAAGAAGTATGAGTAAGTATGAGTTAGTATAAGTAGTATGAGTAAGTAGTATTAGTAAGAAGTATGAGTAACAAGTATAAGTAGTATGAGTAAGAAGTATGAGTAACAAGTATAAGTAGTATGAGTAAGAAGTATGAGTAACAAGTATGAGTAAGAAGTATGAGTAACAAGTATGAGTAAGAAGTATGAGTAAGAGGCGTGAGTAAGAAGTATGAGTAAATAGTATGAGTAAGAAGTATGAGTAAATAGTATGAGTAAGAAGTATGAGTAAATAGTATGAGTAAGAAGTATGAGTAAGAAGTATGAGTAAGTAGTATGAAGAAGTATGAGTAACAAGTATGAGTAACAAGTATGAGAGTAATAAGTATGAGTTGACTCGACAAGAAGCATATATTGTAAAAAATAAAAAAAAAATAAAATAAAAACAACGGAAACGTTTTCAAAACCACGTGTGCCAGTCACCCCTTCAGGCCGAGCACCTTATCTGAGTTTTATATCTATCAATAAATTAATAATAATAATAATAATAATAATAATAATAATGTCACGTGATCCTGTATCTGGAAAAAAAAAAAATCTTTGAAATCACGTACGTGGCTCTTTCAAACACACGATCCTTTTAAAACAGCCGTAACTACCCGACCTACCTCTCATCCTGCCTATCCGTCATCCTCCACGCGTTCCACGGTCGTTAAGGACGCCAATTAACCCCCATCGTCCGTAATTAGGGCGGAAATAACACCAACACGAAGGGAAATTCACTACAACACCCACACAACATCACTAGCGACGCATAAGTGAGATAGAGGGAGAGGAGAGAGAGGGAGGTGGATCAGCGTTGTCACATCTTCCCTCAACCCGCGTCATACTTCTCCCCAAACTACCCTCATCCTGCCCAGATATTCTCAAGACTAATTAAGACACTCTAATACGTTAAATATTTATAATTAGTGATATTCAGATTAATACAAGAGGGCTTTAGGTGGTGCTGTGCTTTTAGACTTGGCAACACCGCAGTCACGTGACCAGCGGGGCAGCGGTTTGAATTTCATCTCATCCCCTGTCCCTCTCCTCCATAATTACACCAACACTGCTTCAATACTCCATTTTTTTTAAGGCCTGGAATGCAATAACGTGTTAATACTGCATAATCAATGACGTTCAGAGGCATTCACGTTATTGCAAGATACGTTACGTGGTTGCAGGACACGTTAAGTTTGAAAATTCATACGTTTGGCAGGCCCGCGCCAGTCACGTGACCAGAGAGGCCAGCGTTGTCAAGGTAACGGCTGCCAACGCCCTCAACAACACCGATACTTATGACTATTTTCCCCGTAATAGTAGTAGTAGTAGTAGTAATAGTAGTGGTAGCACTAGTAGTAGTAATAGTAGTGGTAGTAGTAGTAGTAGTAGTAGTAGTAGTAGTAGTAGTAGTAGTGGTGGTGGTGGTGGTGATGGAAGTGGTAATGGTAGATAAGATGGTAGTGGTGGTGATGGAAATGGTGTATAATGGTAGTAATGGTGATGGTAGCGGAGACTATGGTAGTGTCAGGGATAATGGTAGTACAGTAGTGTTCATGGTAGCGATGGTAGTGGTAATGGTGGTAGTGGAGGTGACAAAAGCGGTGATGGAGGAAAAGTTTGGGTAAATTGGAAGTTATGGGAATATACTTGGGAGGGAGGGAGGGAGGAAGGAGGGAGGGAGGAGGGAAGGATGGAGGGAATGATGGAAGGAATGAAGGAGGGAGGAGGGAAAGATGGAAGGAATGATGGAAGGAATGAAGGAGGGAGGGAGGAGGGAAGGATGGAAGTGAGGGAGGGAAGGAAGGAGGGAAGGAAGGAAGGAGGGAAGGAAGGAAGGTGAGGAGGAAGGAGAGGAGGAAGGAAGGAAGGAGAGGAGGAAGGAAGGAAGGAGAGGAGGAAGGAAGGAAGGACAGGAGGAAGGAAGGAAGGACAGGAGGAAGGAAGGAAGGACAGGAGGAAGGAAGGAGAGGAGGAAGGAAGGAGAGGAGGAAGGAAGGAAAGATGGAAGGGTGGAAAGAAAAACATATAAGGAACTGAAGGAAAAAAGGAGGAGAGACTGAAGGAAGAAAACTGAAAAGCGAAGGAAGGAAGGAAGGAAGGTAGGAAGGAAGGAGGGATGGAAGGAAAGATCGAAGGATGGAAGGATGGAAGGAAGGAAGGAAGGAAGGATGGAAGGAAGGGAGGAAAGGAAGGCAGGAGGGAAGGAAGGAGGCAGGAGGGAAGGAAGGAGAGGTGAGCAAGGGCGTGGAGGAAGAAGAATGGAGAGTGATGAGAGAGAGAAGTAGGAAGTGAGGGAGCAAAGATGTGTTTTTCCTTCTCTCCTTCCTTCCTTCCTTCACTTCTTCATTCCCACACTTTCCTCCTCCTTTCTTCCTTCCATTCATTCCCACTTTCTTCCTTCTTTTCCTCTCTTCCTTCCTTCCTTCAGTTCAATCCTACTTTCTTCTCTTTCCCTCCTTCCTTCCCTCCCTCACTCCTACTTTCCTTCCTCCTTCTCCCTCATTCCTTCCTTTTATTGTCAACCTCTTCCTTCTTCCTTTATTCCTCTCCTTCACTTCCTTCTTTCCTTCCATATAAATTCATTCATATATGCAAACCTTCCTTCTTTTTTCCTTCTTCCTCCTTCAATATATATTTCCTTCCTCCTTACCTCTTTCCTTCCTTCCTTTCTCCTTTCATCATTTTCTTCTCTACTTCTTCCTCTTCCTTCCTTCCCTTCATCTTTACTCCTCCTTCTTCATTTCTTCCTTCTCACACTCCCTCCTTTTCCTCCTTCCATCTGTCTCTCAGTGCTCCTTCCTTCCTCACTTTACTCTCTCTCTCTCTCTCTACCTGCGTTTCTCTTCCTACCCTCCTCCTTTCGTTTCCACTCTCTCTCTCTCTCTCTCTCTCTCTCTCTCTCTCTCTCTCTCTCGGGGTGTGTGCAATAAAGTGACAATAAAGCAAGAGTGAACATGGCCGCCCGACGGAATAACATGTGGCTCTCTCTCTCACTCTCTCTAACTCTCTCTCTCCTTCCTACTGTCCCTCCCTCCTTCATTCTTTTTTCTCATTCTTTACCAGGCTTCTTTCTCTCTCTTCATCCTTCCTTCCTTCCCTCTTCCCTTCCCTCCTTCCTTCTTTTCTTCCCTCTCTCCTTCCTTATTTCTCTTTTTTCTCCATTCTTGCTTGGTTTCTTTCTCCTTTCTTCCTTCCTTCCATCTATCTTTCCTTCCTTTCTTCTTTCCCTCCTTCCTTCCTTCCCTCCTCCTCCTTCTCTCTCCTTCCTTACCTCTTTCCATTTCTTCTCTTTCCTTCCTTCCTTTTCCTTCATTTCCTCTTCCTTCCTTCAAACCTTTTTCACCATCCTTCTCTCTCTCTCTCTCTCTCTCTCCTTTCCTTCCTTCCCTTCTTCCGCTTCTCACATTTGCTCTTCATTCCTTCATCATGTCTTCTCCTACTTCCTCTCTCTCTCTCTCCATCTTCATACACTCAACCTACGTATATTTATTCCTCCTCCCTCTCCCCTTTCTCTCCCTCTCTCTCCATCTTCCTCCACTCTCTCTCTCTCTCTCCTTTCATCTCCAATTTCACCTGCCTCTATTCCTCTTTCCCTCCCTGCATCTCCACTCTCTCCTTTATTTCTCCCTCCTTCCTCTCTCTCTTCTTTCCCTCCCTTCCACTTACCTTTTCTCCCTCCCTCCCCTCCCTCTCTCCCTTCCTCCTTCCCATCCTCCCTCTCCATCTCCCCTCCCTCCCTCCCTAACCACTTTAATTTCCATCTGGCCATTTGGTGTACAAGCTAATCTCACGGCTCCCTATTTTTCCTCCCTCCCTCCCTCTTACCTCCCTCTCTCCTCCCTTCCTCCAACTCTCCTTCTCCCCAACCGACCTTTCCTTCCTCCTTTCCTCCCTCCCTTTCTTCCTTCTCTCTGCCTCTCTACCTCCTACCTCCCTCCCTCCTGCCTTCCTTCCCTTCTCTACCTCCTTCCCTCCTCCCTTCCTTCCCTACCCGCCTCCCTTCTTTCCCTCCTCTTTTCCCTACGCTTTGCTCCCTTTCATCCTCTCGTTTCTCTCAACTTCTTCCTACCTTTCCTTCCTTCCTCCCTCCCTCTCTGCCTTTCCTCCCTCCCTCCCTCCTTAAAGGTTAGGTATCCCTCCCTCTCCCCAACCTTTCCTCCCTTCACTCTTTCTCTCCTCCCTCCCTCCAGCTCCCGTTTTCCTCCACCCTTCTTTCCTCCACTTCTCCCTGCGAACTTTCCTCCTCTCTCACTCATTTCTTTCCTCCACTCCTCCCAAAAGTCCCTCCTTCCTACCTCCGTTTTTCCCTCCCTCCAACCAACTTCTCCTTTCCTTCTCTCTCTCCTTCCCTCCATTTCTTCCTCCATCCTCCCTCTAGCTTGTTTTCCTCCCTCCCTCAGTCTTCTCCCTTTTCTCCATCCAGATTTTCCCTCCCTCCCTCCCTCTTTCCTCCATTCCTCATTCACCCTCATTTTTTTCTTTATTAATTTCCTCTCTCTCTCTCTCCTTCCCTCCCATATTTCTTGTTCCTTCTTCCTTCTTTTCCTCCGTTCTCATCTTCCTTCCTTCCTTCCTCCACTTTTCTTCCTTCCATCCTCTCTCCACTCCAGGTCTTCTTCCTTCCTATTCTCTTTGCTTCCTTCCTTCCTTTTTCTTCCCTCCTTCCCTCCCTCTCTCCCACCAATATTCCTTTCTCCCATTCATCCATCCATCCATTCTTCCTTCCATCCATCCATTCATCAATCTATCCATCCATTCTTCCTTCCATCCATCCATCCATCCTTCTATCCATCCATCCATTCTTCCTTCCATCCATCCATCCATCCTTCTATCCATCCATCCATTCTTCCTTCCTTCCATCCAACCATTCATCAATCTATCCATCCATCCATCCGTCCATGCTCTCTTCCCTCTAGCTATCCTTCCATTCTCAGCCCTTCCTTCAGTTCTCCTCTCCTTCCTTTGATCCATCCATCCATCCATTCATTTACCCATCTATCTATCTATCTATCCATCCACCCATCTATCTATCTATCCATCCATCCACTAAGGCATCCATCCATCCTTCCTATACCTTCCTTCCTTCCCTCCTCCCTCCCTTCCATTCTTAGTGGAAATAAAGTTATTTATTTATTTATTATTCTTCTTCCTTCCTTCCTTCCCTCCTCCCTCCCTCCATCCTTCTTTCCTTCCTTCCTTCCATCCTCCTCCTCCTCCCTTCCCTCCATCTTTCCATCCCTCCCTCCTCCCACGTAATTCTTAGGCCAAAATTAAGGTATAGAATGTGTGAATGAGAGTGGGAGAGGCTGTGATGAAGGAGGGAGGGAGGGAGGGGAGATGGATGTGGAGAATGAGAAAGGAGAAGCTGAGTGACGAGGAGGAGGAGGAGGAGGAAAGAGGAGGAGAGGCGTAGGAGACTGTGAAGAGATGGAGGATGGAAAAGAGGAGGAAGAGGGGGGGACAGGGGAGAAAAGAAGAGAAGAAAGGAAGGAACGGAAGGAAGGAAGGAGGGAAGGAAGGAAAGAAGGGAGGGAAGGAAGGAAAGAAGGGAGGGAAGGAAGGAAAGAAGGGAGGGAAGGAAGGAAAGAAGGGAGGGAAGGAAGGAAAGAAGGGAGGGAGGGAGGGAGGGAGGGAGGGAGGGAAGGAAGGAAGGAAGGGAAGGACTGAAGGGAGAAGAAAATATCAGGTTAGGACGAGAAAATATGAGAGAGAGAGAGAGAGAGAGAGAAGCCCTTTCATAATTCCGATCTGGTTAATTACATACGGATAATTATAGCACTCAAGAGCCCTAATTAACTCCCCAATCTCCTCCCCCCTCCCCCTCCTCCCTCCCCATTTCCCCTCCCCCCTCCCCCATCATCTTTCTTTCTCTTGGCGAGGTTTGGGGCTTCGTTTTGCGCGCGCGCGCGCGTGTGTGTGTGTGTGTGTGTGTGTGTGTGTGTGTGTGTGTGTGTGTGTGTGTGTGTGTGTGTGTGTGTTTGTTGTGGGAATTGCTCTTGTATTTTTGAATCTCTCTCTCTCTCTCTCTCTCTCTCCCTCTCTCTCTCTCTCTCACTAATCACCCAACAAAGGAATCAATTAATTAGGCTTCTTTTTCCTACCCATATTTTTTCCTATCGTATTTTTCTCTGCGATTTATTTTTTCTCTTCCCATCTTTAATCATCCAATAAAGGTGAATTATTTTTTTTACCATTTTTAAGTCCTTTATTTTCCTTTGCAATTTTTCTTTCCCTTCCACTCGATCTCTAGCATCTTTTTTTTTTTTTTTTTTTGGTATATTTTTTTTATTTTTCAAATCTCGGAATAACAATAATTTTTATTATTTGTTATTTTCTGTATTTTCTCGTTTTCTGTTATTATTATTATTATTATTTTTATTATTATTATTATCACATCAAGGTGCAAACTAAAAAACGAACGAACACACACACACACACACACACACACACACACACACTGTGGGCCTAAAACACAAAAACAGGTACACACACACACACACACACACACACACACACACACACTGCGGGCCTAAAACATAAAAACAGGTATACACACACACACACACACACACACTGCAGGCCTAAAGCTTAAAAGGTACACACACACACACTGCAGGCCTAAAGCTTTAAAAGGTACACACAAACATTCACACACACACACACACAAACACACACACACTGCAGGCCTAAAGCTTTAAAAGGTACACACAAACATACACACACACACACACACAAACACACACACACAGCAGGCCTAAAGCTTTAAAAGGTACACACACACACACACACACACACACACAGTCAACAAAACGGCTATTTACCCTCCAGTGAGTCTTCAGGTAAGCTAGATTAAGTTCCCCCTCCCACACTATCCCCCTCCCTCCCGAACCCTCCTCCCCTCTTATATACCGTCACATCCCCCCCTCCTCCCTCCCTGATGCTTCCCTCCCCCTCCATATCGTCACTTCCCCCTCCCTTCATACCTTCCTTCCCCCTTCCACCTCCGCTTTATAACGTCACCTCTCCCCTACCCCCCTCCACCTCCTACCCTTCCGTCCACCCCCCCCCTCTGCTACTCCTTCCCCCTCCCTTCTCCCTCATCCCCCCCTCTATAGAGCCATATCCCCTACACCCCTTATACTCCCCCCCCCACTGTTTACTCCATACCATCATATCCCCCCACTTTAGTTCCCCTCCCCCTGTCTCCTCCCCACCAATCTCCCTTCCCCTCTGTTATTGTCCATAATAATAATAATAATAATAACAACAACAACAATCAAGACAATGATAATAATTAATAATAATAATAATAATAATAAAAATAATAATAATTAATAATAACAATAATAATAATAATAATAATAATAATAACAACAGAAATAACAGTAATAATAATACAATTAATAGTAATAAAAATAATAATAATATTAAAAATACAATAAATCACTAGCATCCAAAAACTAAACAAATATAAACAGAGAGAGAGAGAGAGAGAGAGAGAGAGA
>NC_137025.1:41879680-41912180 GCF_032717465.1 Coenobita brevimanus | reverse complement strand
TCCAATTAGGGATGCCTTCCAGGTGTTTGTCCCTCCTCAGTAACGATCCCTCTTGCCACACCACCATCCCTCACAGCCTCTCATATCTCCATCTCGTTCTCGGTCTGCTCCTGCTGCTCCCATCCACCTCACTCACACAATCTCCTAGTCAGTCTCTTCTCATTCTCCATCTGCTTACGACTATATCCAGTCCTGCTAAACATCATCATCATCATCATCATCATCATCATCATCATCTTCCTCACCTCCTCCTCCTCCTCCTCCTCCTCATCATCATCATCATCATCATCATCATCATCTGCACAGATAGCCCTGAGTTAACGGTCACTACTCTTACTTTCGACCTGTGATGGGCTGTGGATCACTGAGGGTCCCTGTTAGTCAAGTGACCACCATCGGGATTTTTTTAATGTACCAGGGGTCACTGCTTCAGGATGAAACTTGTGTACTTGTCCCACATGGGAGAGTTCCTTGTCTCAGTGGAGCAAACGGAGCTACGGCCTGATTGACTGCTGCCTACCTAAAAAGCGCCAGGCAAGGCTGCCGCACCACCCCTAAACATCCACACTGTGCAGTGTGTAGTTTCCACGTTATGTCCACAGACTCCCCATCAACTCAATGTAACCGGTTTATAATGTCATGCCGTAACTATTATTTTATTTGTTTACTTTCTCTTTCAGGTTACTCTATCGGGTAGCTTATAGACAAAGTATTATAGAATGTGACTTTTCCTTTCCAGTGTTTCCTATAAAATTTCCATGTCAGTTTTTCCATGCTGCATGGTGGTTTTTCTCACTTTTTCCTGGAGGGTTTGGTGGTGGCGGGAGCCTTCTTGCTTTACTATCCTTATCCTTCAACATGTAGAGTTAGATCTTGTAGTCATAGTTTTCTCTGTAACAAGCAGCCTCGAAAGGACCATAAGGTCTGTTGCTGTTTGCTTTCCTTTGTAATCCTATGTAATCATCATCATCACCATCTTCCTCCTCCTCCTCATCATCATCATCATCATCTTCCTCTCCTCCTCATCATCATCATCGTTATCATCATCATCATCTTCTTCCTCTCCTCCTCCTCCTCATCATCATCATCGTCATCATCATCATCTTCTTCCTCTCCTCCTCCTCCTCATCATCATCATCATCGTCATCATCATCATCATCTTCTTCTTCCTCTCCTCCTCCTCATCATCAACATCATCCTCTTCGTCTCCTCCTCCTCCTCCTCCTCCTCATCATCATCATCATCTTTACGACATGAGAGAGAGAGAGAGAGAGAGAGAGAGAGAGAGAGAGAGAGAGAGAGAGAGAGAGAGAGAGAGAGACATTTCCACTTACGGTAATCGAGGCCTGAGTGTAGCAGGGAGGAAAGCGATGAGAGATAGGGAGATATCAGGGAGGGAGGGAGAGAGGGAGGGGGAGAAAAGGAGGGGAGGGAGGGAGGGAGAATAGGAAGACGGAAGGGAGGGAGGGAGAAAAGGAGGAGGGAGGGAAGGACGGAGAAAAGGAAGAAGGGAGGGAGGGAGAGAAAAGAGGGGGGAGGGAGGGAGGGAGCAAGGGTGAAAAGGAGGAGGAATGGGAGGGGAATAAACGGAGGAGGGAAGGGAGGGAGACAAGAGGAGGAAGGGAGGGAGACAGGGAGAGGAAGGGAGGGAGAGAAGAGGAGGTAGGGAGGGAGAGAGGGAGAGGAAGGGAGGCAGAAAGAGAGGGAGGGAGAGAAGAGGGGATGTGAAAAGTAGGGAGGTGATAAAAAGAAGGGAGAGAAGGGATGAGCAGGAAAGGGAGGGAGAAAGAAGGAAGGGAGGTAGAGAGGGAGGAGGGGAGGGAGAGAGGCAGAATGGGAGGTGTGGAGAGCAGGAGAGGAGGATAGGGAGAGAGGAGGGAGAAAGACAGATGGTAGGGAAGAGGAGTGAATGGGGAGGAGGGAGGAAGGAAGGTGAAAAGTAAGGAGGAGGGGAGGAAAGGGAGGAAGGAAGGACGAGGAGGGGGGCAGGAGGAAAGAGAGAGGGGGAGGAAAGGAGGGACTGACAAGAGGAAGTAGGGATAGAGAGGAAGGAAGTTGGGGAGGAGGGGGAGAAGAGAGAGGGGAGGAGAGGAGGAGTGGAGGGAGAGAAAATGATTAGGGAAGGTACGAAATTGAGGAGGAAAATTTCAATCTACGAGAGAGAGAGAGAGAGAGAGAGAGAGAGAGAGAGAGAGAGAGAGAGAGAGTCTATCTCTTTTATTAAGGGAAAAAAAAATCAAGCAAGAAGGAAGGAGGAAGGGAGGAGGAACAGGGAGGAAGTGAGAGGAGGGTGGGGGAGAGAAGGGAGGAGAAAGAGAGGAAGGAAGAAGGAAGAGAAGGACGGAGAGGAAGGATGGTAGGGGGAGAGAGAAGAGAAGAGTAAGAGAGGAAGGGGGGAGGAAGAAAGGAGAGAGAGGGCGGGAGGAAGAGAGAAGGGAGGAAAGGGGGTGAAAAGGGAGAATGATAGGAAGGAAAGGGAGAAGGATTGAAGATGAAGAGCATGGAAGGAGGGAGAGGGAAAGAGGAGGGAAAAGAGAGAGAAAAGAAAGGAGAGAGGGATGGGAGAGAAAAAAGAGAGAGAAGTGAGAAAATGAGTAAGTAAAGCAAGAAGAGAGAAGATAAAAAGAGAGGAAAAAAGAGAAAATGAATAATGTGTAGGATCTAGCATGAGAGAGAGAGAGAGAGAGAGAGAGAGGGGGGGGTATTTTGAATATGGAAAAAAGAAAGAATATGAAGAGGAAGGTAAGGAGAGAGAATTGAGAAAGAGAGGGGAAAGAGGGGAGAGAAGAGAGGGAGGAAAGGGGAGGGAAGAGAGAGAGAAAGAGAGGGAAGGAAGAGAAAGGAGAAAAGAGGGAGAGGGAGGAGAAAGGAGAGAAGAGAGAGAGGGAGGGAGGAGTGTGAAGTGGAGGGGGAGAAAAATTTTAATTAATAAATGTACGAGAGAGAGAGAGAGAGAGAGAGAGAGAGACAGAGAGAGACAGACAGACAGACAGACAGACAATGGTACATCCTGCAATTATTCCTCCTCCTTCCTTCCTTCACTTTGTCCTTCTCTCCTTCCCTTCGTCTTCATTTCTTTCCTCCATGTCCTCTCTTCCTTCCTTCATTTTCTTCCTTCATATCGGTTCTTTCTCATCTCTCTCCTCCCTTTACTTTCACTTTTTCTCCCTCTCTCGCTCCCTCCATTTTCCTCCTCCTCTCACCCTCCCACTGTCCTCTTCCCCCATCTCTCTCTCTCTCTCTGAAGTTCCATTGACGTCTTCCTATTAATATTAAGGCCGGACTATCTAGAAAGGGCTCTCTCTCTCTCTCTCTCTCTCTCTCTCTCTCTCTCTTTCTTTCACGCTCTCTCAAACACACAATCACACCCATACCTCCTCCTCTTCCTCTCTCTTCTTCCCTTTAATCTCCTAATTGGAACCCTTAGCTCTCTCTCTCTCTCTCTCTCTCTCGTTCGATCTCTTTTTTCCCCTCTCTATTTCAATTTTCTCTTTCGTTCCTCCTCTCTTCTTTCTCTCTCTCTCTCTCTCTCTCTCTCTCTCTATCCCTTACCCTTCATTCGCCTCTAACTTCTCACCCTCCCCCCATTTTCTCTCTCTCTCTCCCTAAGTTAAAAGCAGACTCACCTGAAGAAGAAAGGAAAGACACTATAAAGGAAGGAGAGAGAGATGAAGGAGGGGAAGAAGGAGCGAAGGAGGAAGAAGGAAGTTGTGATAATAAGAGGGAGATAAAAATGGAAGAACAAAGGGAGAGAGAGAGAGAGAGAGAGAGAGAGAGAGAGAGGAGAGAGAGAAAGAGAGAGAGAGAGAGAGAGAGAGAGAGAGAGAGAGAGAGAGAGAGAGGAAGTGTGAAATGGCCTAATACCAAAGAAAGAAGAGAGGAAGACGAAGTGACGCGTGAAGAGAGGGGAAGAGAGGGGGAAGAGGAGAAAAGAGGAGGACAAGGGGACAAGAGAGGAGGAAGAGGGGAAGAATGGAGAGAAGAGGGAAGAATGGAGGAAAGAGGAAAGATGTGAAGGATGGAGAGGGATAGAAAGTATGGGAAAGGAAAGGAAAGAATGAAAGACGAAAGTAATCAGGAAAGAGAGAGCTAAAGAATGATGATAATGATGATGATGATTATGATGATGATGATGGTGATAATAAATATAATGATAATAATAATAATAATAATAATAATAATAATAATAATAATAATGAGAGGGAGTGAAGAAAGGGGAATGGGAGGAAGGAGAGAGAAAAAATACAGGAGAGTTCCAAAGAGTACAAAAGAATACAAAGGAGTTCAAGATGAGTACAAAGGAGAGCAAAAAGAGTACAAAGGAGAGCAAAGAGTACAAAGGAGAGCAAAAAGAGTACAAAGGAGAACAAAAAAGAGTACAAGGGAGCAAAAAGGAGTACAAAGGATCAAAAGAGTACAAAGGAAAGCAAAGAGAGTATAAAGGAGAACAAAAAAGAGTACGAAGGAGCAGAAAGAGTACAAAGGAGAGCAGGAGTACAAAGGAGAGCAGGAGTACAAAGGAAAGCAAAAAGAGTACAAAGGAGAGCAAAAAGAGTACAAAGGAGAGCAAAAAGAGTACAAAGGAATACAAAGGAGAGAAAAGCCATTCGTTTTATCGGTTATAAAATAAAATACAGTAGAGAAAGGGAAAAGCTCTCTCTCTCTCTCTCACACACACACACACACAAAATACACACCACCACCACCACCTCTCTCTCTCTCTCTCTCTCTCTCTCTCTCTCTCTCCACAAATCCCGCCTCATTAATCACCACCAGTAATCCCCCAACACAGCTAAATCCCCCCAGGCCTGACCCAACCCCAGCTAACTAGACGCAGCCAAATCCCACAGCTAAATCCCTATTGCTACCACACCTGACGACTATGGTAGATGTGGTGGTGGAGGTACGATTTTTTTTTAAAGAATCAAAAAATCGATTTTGTTTATTTCATTTTTTAAAGTGATTTTTTCCACCCCTCTTTGTGTCTTTGGGAATTTTGTCAAGAGTATCATACCGGGTCTTCTTCCCTGCCACCTGCTGCCGTGCGTCCATCAGGCAGGATTATACATCACTGTTCAAATAAACAGACTTACAAAATTGAAAATAATGATATGAATGGGACGTGGGAGGAAGGCGGTGCTCCCAGTGTGTATGCAAAGAAGAGTTTACATGTTAACACGGAGTATAATCACATTTATCGTTATTATCAAAGAGTACAGGCCAAGCAGACTTCATGCATTTATACAGTACACATCCATTACATTCCCTGCCTTCATTTTCACTGTATCTACATAAACAAATCCATTTTTATTTCAATCATGAATATGAGTGAGAAAAAGAAGGAACAAGGAAGGAAGGATGGAGGAAATGAAGGAAAGAAACAGGAAGGGAGGGAGGGAGGAGAAAATAGTTTGGAGGAGGAAAAGGAGGGAGGGAGGGAGTTTGGAGGATAGAGGGAGAGAAAACCGAGAAGGAAGAAGGGAGGAGAGGAAAATGGATTGAGGGAGGAAAAGGAAGGAAGGAAGGAAAGAAGGAATGATGGATGGATGGATGAATGAATAAATGAGTGTGAATGAATGAATGCATGGATGGATGGAATGAAGGATGGATGGATGGATGGATGGAATGAAGGATAGATGCATGGATGGATGGATGAATGCATGGATGGATGGAATGAAGGATAGATGCATGGATAGATGGATGGATGGATGGATGGAATGAAGGATAGATGCATGGATGGATGGATGGACGAACTGATGTACAGGCTTAGAAGGAAAGGCTGGTGGGTGGATGCATGGGTGGATGGATGGATGGATGAATAGAAGGTTGTCGGACAGATGGATGGATAGATGAACGGATAGACAGATGGACACATGAGAGAAGGATGGATAAGATGTTGAGAGAGAGAGAGAGAGAGAGAGAGAGAGAGAGGCTTCCATATATCTGTCTTGTGTTTGTAATCACCGAAGTTAGGTTAAGTTTGCGCTCTCTCTCTCTCCCTTTTTTCTCTCCTTCTCTCCCTATCATTTTGCCTCCCACCTTCCTTACCTATCCATCCATTTTCCCTTCTTCCTTCTCCCTACCTTCCCTCCCTTTCGTTTCTCTCCCTCCCTCCTCCCTTTCTCTTCTCCCTCCCTCTTTCTCTGCCTCCCTCCTTCCCTACTCCATCTCACTCTAACACCCCCTGAGGCCAGTTCAAACTCTCTCTCTCTTTCTCTCTCTCTCTCTGATCCCTGCTCTCATCCTCTTCATCTCCTCTTGATTCCCTCTTTCAATTCCCCTTCATTGTCTTTCTCCCTCTCCTTTCATCCTCTCTCTCTCTCTCCTTCTGTATATGTATGTATGTATGTATGAATTTACGTATCTTTATCTATCTATCTATCTATCTATGACTCCTGCGTTTACCATTCCTCTCTCTCTCTCTCTCTCTCTCTCTCTCTCTCTCTCCCTCCCTCCCTCCCTCTCTCTCTCTCTCTCTCTCTCTCTCTCTCCCTCCCTCCCTCCCTCTCTCTCTCTCTCTCTCTCTCTCTCTCCATTTATTTATACATGTCATTCCTAAGATTTCCTCTCTCTCTCTCTCTCTCTCTCTCTCTCTCTCTCTCTCTCTCTCTCTCCATTTATCTACACATCTGTCACTCCTGCGATTTCCTCTCTCTCTCTCTCTCTCTCTCTCTCTCTCTCTCTCTCTCTCTCCCTCCTCCACTTGTCTTCAAGATTAATGTTCCGTCTGTCCAGGATTTAGGATTTCAACAGGATTTTTATTACGAGAGAGAGAGAGAGAGAGAGAGAGAGAGAGAGAGAGAGACAGACAGACAGAGACAGACAGACAGACGAACATACATACATACAGTACATACATTGATGGATACATACATACATACACAGACAGACAGACAGACAGACAAAAAGACAGACAGATAGATAGATAGATACATAGATAGATAGACAGATAGATAGATAGACACAAAATAAGCCAATAAAAAAAAACGGGAGGGAAAATATTTGCAAAAACAGCCATGAAAGAAAATAATAAAGAGCACAGGAAAAATAAGAGAGAAAGAGAGGTGAGAGAAAAAAGAGTGTGAGGAGAAAAAAGAGAGTGAGAGGAGAGAAAAAAAAGAGTGAGGAGAGAGAAAAAAAAGAGTGAGAGGAGAGAGAAAAAAGGGAGTGAGAGAGAAGAAGAGTGAGAGGAGAGAAAAGAGTGAGAGGAGAGAGAAAAAAGTGAGGAGAGAAAAAAGAGAGAGAGGAGAGAGAGAGAGAGAGAGAGAGAGGAGAGAGAGAGAAAAGTGAGAGAGAGAGAGAGAGAGAGAGAGAGAGAGGAGAGAGAGAAAAGAGAGTGAGAGAGGAGAGAAAAAAGAGAGTGAGAGAGGAGAGAAAAAAGAGAGTGAGAGAAGAGAGAAAAAAGTGAGGAGAGAGAGAAAAGAGAGTGACAGAGGAGAGAGAGAGAAAAGAGAGTGAGAGAGGAGAGAGAAAAAAGGGAGTGAGAGAGGAGAGAAAAAAGAGAGTGAGAGGAGAGAAAAAAGTGAGGAGAGAGAGAAAAGACAGTGAGAGAGGAGAGAGAAAAAAGAGAGAGAGGAGAGAGAAAAAAGGGAGTGAGAGAGGAGAGAAAAAAGAGTGAGAGAGGAGTGACAAAAAGGAGAGTGAGAGAGGAGACAGAATAAAAGAGAGTGAGAGTGGAGAGAGAAAAAAGGGAGAGAGAGGAGAGAGAAAAAAGAGAGTGAGGGAGGGCGTAAAAAGAGAGAGAGCAAGTCAGGAGGGGAATAAACAAGAGAAGCAATAAAATAAAGAAAAAGAATAGCCAATAAAAAGGAGAGGTACACGACAGGGAGAGAGAGAGAGAGAGAGAGAGAGAGAGAGAGAGAGAGAGAGAGAGAGAGAGAGAGAGAGAGAGAGAGAGAGAGAGAGAGAGAGAGAGAGAGGAAGTGAATGAAAAGAAAACGGGAGAGAGAAGAAAAGGGTGAAGTAGGATGGAAAGGAGGGAGGGAAGGAGGAGAGAGAGAGAGAGAGAGAGAGAGAGAGAGAGAGGTAAAGCCAGCTGGGAAATCAAGGACAGAGAAAAATAAAGACTAAAAAATAAAGAGGGAAAAATAAAGAGAGGAGATAACGTGAGAGAGATAAAAGGAAGACAAGGGCGCGGTGTGTGTGTGTGTGTGTGTGTGTGTGTGTGTGTGTGTGTACAGGTATGTATGTATATATGCATGTGTGTGTGTATGTATGATTGCATGCGTGTATGTATGTATGTACTGTGTGTGTACATGTGGTAGATTTAAAGCACATTAACTACCTTACATATATGTATGAATGTACGTATATTCTTTGACAGTGTGTGTGTGTGTGTGTGTGTGTGTGTGTATTCATTTACTGTGTATGCTTGTAAATATTCACACACATTAATGTTATTACGCAAAAAAAGGAGGAAACAAAGGCTTAACGACTGAAAACCTACTCGCTATTAAACTTTCTCTCTCTCCCTCTCTCTCTCTCTCTCTCACACAAACACACACATACACACAGACACACATACAAAAGCCTGAAGTAAGATGCACTTATCTGAGAGAGAGAGAGAGAGAGAGAGAGAGAGAGAGAGAGAGAGAGAGAGAGAGAGAGAGAATGGAATGGAGAAGCAATAAAAGAAGATCACACGGTCTAAATCAATCCACGTTTCCAGCTCAGTCCTTCGTTCTCTCTATTCTCCCCATCCCCCTCTATCCTCCCCTCTTACGACATCCCCATCTTCTTCCTCCCCTCCCCCACTCTCTCCCTTCACCTATATCTTTCTTTCTCTCGTATTCTCTCCCCTCCCTCCCTCTCTCTTCTCTTCTCCCCCCTCTCTCCCTCTCCCTCCTATCCTCCCCTTTCCTCTTTATCTTCATCCTTCTCCTTTTCTCCATCCACTCCTCCTTTTCCTCCATCTATCCTTCCCCCCTCCTCCATCCACTTTCTCTCCCATCCCCTCTCTTCCCATCCTTTCCCCCCCCCTATCCTCACTCCACTCCTTCATCCGCCTCCCCTCCCCTTCCTTTCCCTTCCCTTCCCTCCCATCCCCCAACCCCGCTCCTCCCCTCCCTTCCCCATCCCCTCCCCTCTTCCATTCTCTCCCCACTACCCCTATCCACCTTCTTTCAATCTCCCTCCCTTCCCTTCCCTCCCCTCCCCTCCCCACACTTACGTCACCCCTCCCTAAGCTATCCCGTTTTTACTATCCTTCTCTCTTCCTTCTTTATTTTTTTTTACCAATATATATTTCAAAATTCTTTACTCTCTCACATACCGGCACTCTCTCTCTCTCTCTCTCCCTCATCCATTTCCTCTCTCCAACACCCACTGTCTGCTGTCCTCCCATCCATCTCTCTCTCTCTCTCTCTCTCTCTCTCTTTCTCTCTCTCCCATCCATTTCCTCCCTCCAACACCCACTATCTACTGCCCTCCCCTCCCTCCCCCCCTCTCTCTCTCTCTCTCTAAAATACCGAGGTCTATTTATACTGAACAAAGACCACGACTTGGGAGGGTCCACTAGGTGCGTATGGTCTGTGTATCTCTCTCTCTCTCTCTCATTTTATCTCTCCTTGCCACACCAACACATTCCTTCGCTTTCCTTCTCTCTCTCTCTCTCTCTCTCTCTCTCTCTCTCTCTCTCTCTCTCATTTGATCTATCCTTGCCACACCAACACATTCCTTCGCTTTCCTTCTCTCTCTCTCATTTTATCTCTCCTTGCCACACCAACACATTCCTTCGCTTTCCTTCTCTCTCTCTCTCTCTCCTTGCCACACCAACACATTCATTCTCTCTCTCTCTCTCTCTCTCTCTCTCTCTCTCTCTCTCTCTCACAATAAGTCTCGCCATTCCAATTCCAGACAAGGAGGATATTCCAGTCCAAGCGTCCAGTGGGAAGAGGAAGAGGAGGAAGAGGAAGAGGAGGAGGAGGAGGAGGAGGAGGAGGAGGAGGAGGAGGAGGATACTGAAGGAGGAAGATGAGAACTGTTAGAAGAGGAAGAGGAGGACTGGTAATAGAGGAAGAAGAAGAGGAGGAGGAGGAGGAATTGGAAGAGAAGGACGAGGAAGAGGGGGACTGAAACAAGAGGAAGAGGAGGAGGAGAACGCTGGAGGAGGAAGATGAGGAACAGGAGGAGGAAGAGGAAGAGGAGGGAGGGAGGGAGGCAGGGAGGGAGAGATGAATAAAAAATGGAAGACTTCTACCTGGGCCGCCCTTTTGATCTCTCTCTCTCCCTCCCTCTCTCTCTCTCTCTCAATATACACAATACCCCTCCTTACTCAGGTGAAGGGATTAATTAGGAGGGATATTCACTCACTCACTCACTCACTCACTCACGGGGATATTTTAAAGCTGGCTCACTTCATATTTTTTTCGCTCACTTCGGTCATAATTGGCTTGACGGGTACGATGAAAAGAGAGAGAGAGAGAGAGAGAGAGAGAGAGAGAGAGAGAGAGAGAGAGAGACAGACAGACAGACAGACAGACAAACAGAGATTATGTATGGGGAGGGATTAGGTTATGAATAAATAGCACTGAAGGGAATTAAGGGATGGGATGGGATGGGAGTGGATGGGATGGGATTGGAGAGGATGGGATGGGATGGGATTGGAGAGGATGATATGGGATGGGATAAGATGGGATGGAATGGGATGGAATGGGATGGGATGCGATGGGATGGGATGGAATGGGATGGGATGGGATGGGATGGGATGGGATGGGATGGAATGGGATGCGATGGGATGGGATGGAATGGGATGGGATGGGATGGGATGGGAGAGGATGAAATGGAATGGGATGGGATAAGATGGGAAGGGATGGGATGGGATGGGATACTGAAGGGAGGATACCTTATTATTTTTATTATTTGTTATCATTATTATTATTATTATTGCTGTTGTATTTTATTCTCCCTCTCTCTCTCTCTCCTTTTCTCTTCACTCAAAATTCTCCTCATATTCCTCTTTCATCCCTCCCTTTTCCTCCTCCTCTTCTTTCTCCTCTTCCTCTCCCTCCTCAACTTCTTCCTCCTCCTCCTCTTCTTCTTCTTCCTCCTCCTCCTCCTCCTCAACTTCTTCCTCCTCCTCCTCCTCTTCTTCTTCTTCCTCCTCCACCTCCTCCTCTTCCTCTTCTTCCCTCCCCTTCCTCCAATAGTAATCAATAGAAACCAAAGCCTTATATATTTTCCCTTTTAGCCTCTTAGGGGTATAGAACTCTACCACAACTACCACCATCTCTACCACAACTACCACCATCACTACCACAACTACCACCATCGCCAACCACAACTACCACCATCGCTACCACAACTACCACCATCATCACAACCACAACTACCACTATCACCACAACTACATCACAACCACAACTACCACCATCACTACAACTACCACCATCGCACCCACAACTACCATCACCGCAACTACCATCACCACAACCACAACTACCATCACCGCAACCACAACTACTACCATCACAACCACAACTACCACCATCGCTACCACAACTACCACCATAACCACAACTACCACCATCACAACCACAACTACCACCATCGTAACCACAACTACCACCATCACAACCACAACTACCACCATCGCATCCACAACTACCACCATAACCACAACTACACCATAACAACTACCACCATCGCAACCACAACTACCACCATCGCTACCACAACTACCACCATCGCTACCATAACTACCACCATCGCAACCACAACTACCACCATCACAACCACAACTACCACCATCACAACCACAACTACCACCATCGCCACAGTTACCACCATCACCACCATAACTACCACCATCGCAACCACAACTACCACCATCGCTACCACAACTACCACCATAACCACAACTACCACCATCACAACCACAACTACCACCATCGCTACCACAACTACCACCATCCATCACCAGGGGGGTCTAATTAGGGTCAAAACCTAAACCACGCTCGTTCATCATCGTATCCGCCAGTTGTCTCTCTCTCTCTCCCTCTCTCTCTCTCTCTCTCTCTCCCACACCAAGAGTTAAAATTGGAAAACCCCAGAGGATTATGTGACAACTCTCTCTCTCTCTCTCTTTATCTATCAGTCTATTTATGTATCTGTCTATCGACCTCATTTCACTCAACACTTCTCCCTTTGCTCCTCTCTCTCTCTCATATAACACCACCCCCTCCCCCATCTCCCTTCCCCAACCCCTCCCCTTCCCCCTCCCTCCTCCCCCGCTCCCTTCCCCAACCCCTCCCCTTCCCCCTCCCTCCTCCCCCTCCCCCCTCGCAGGACCTCAAAATTAGAAAAGGCGACATTAACTCTTCCCCTCCCCTCCCCTCTCCCTCCCCCTCCCCCGTCCTCTGTCCCTCCCCTTCTCTCCCCCTACCTGTTTCCCGTCTGTCCTTCCTCTCTCCTTCCCTTACCCCTCCCCTCCCTCTTCCCTTCCGCTTCTCCCTCTTCCATTCCCTTCCCCTCCCTCTTCCCTCCCCCTCTTCCTTCGCCTACCCCATCCCCTCCCCTCCCCTCTCCCACTGCCATTCCCATCTCTTGCTCTCCACTTCCTCTCTCTCTCTCTCTCTCTCTCTCTCTCTCTCTCTCCCTCCCTCCCTCCTATTCCCTTCCCTTCTCCCTTCCCCTCCCCTCTCCCACTGCCATTCCCATCTCTCTCTCCTCCCCTTCCCTTCTCTCCCACTCTCTCAATCCAGGTTGTGGTGGGGTGAGAGAGGGGGGGGGTGAAGGGGGAGGGGGTAGGCAGTTTCCGGGTTGTGTTGTGGAGACGGGCTGGATTATATCAACTTTACCAATATATCCGGGTTGCGTTGTGGACTCCTTCAATAGGGAAATATATTCAATTTTTTCCCCTATTTTTTTTTTTTTATTTCTTACCTTTCAATATTTTACAAGGACTTTTAGGTAGGGTGGGGTGGGGTGGGGTGGGGTAGGGTAGGGTAGGGTAGGGTAGGGTAAGGCAGGGTAGGGTAGGGTAGGGTAGGGTGGGGTTGGGTTGGGTAGGCTAGGGTAGGGTAGGGTAGAGTAGGGTAGGGTAGGGTAAGGCAGGGTAGGGTAGGGTAAGGCAGGGTGGGGTGATGTGGTGGGGTAAGGTAGGGTAGGGTAGAGTAGGGTGGGTAGGGTAGGATAGGGTAAGGCAGAGTGGGGTGATGTGGTGGGGTAAGGCAGGGTAAGGTAAGGTAGGGTAGGGTAAGGTAGGGTAGGGTAGGGTAGGGGAGGGTAGGGGAGGGTAGGGTAGGGGAGGGTAAGGTAGGGTAGGGTGGGATGTGGTGGGGTAAGGTAGGATAGGATAGGGTAGGGTAGGGTAGGGTAGGGTAGGGTAGGGTAGGGTAGGGTAAGGTGGGGTGGGGAAGGGTAGGGTAAGGTGGGGTGGGGCAGAAAATTACGGGAAAATTATTATTATGGGAATTATTATTATGAGAATTACTATTATGGGAATTATTATTATGGGAATTATTATGGGAAAACTATTAGGGTCTGAGGTGTGGTGAGTCTTGGCAGGGTAAGGCAAGATGAGTTTATAAGGTATTAGGTGAGGATGGGATGAGTTAGGGTAGGGTCCTTATGTCTGTCTATACACACACACACACTCCCTTTCCTCCCCAATCTCTCTCTATTTCTCTCTCTCTCTCTCTCTCTCTCTCTCTCTCTCTCTCACACACACACACACACACTCCCTTTCCTCCCCAATCTCTCTCTATTTCTCTCTCTCTCTCTCTCTCACACACACACACACACACACACACACACACACACACACACACACACTCCCTTTCCTCCCCAATCTCTCTCTCTCTCTCTCTCTCTCTCTCACACACACACACACACACACACACACACACACACACACCCTATCAACCCCACTCTCTCTCTCTCTCTCTCTCTCTCTCTCTCTCTCTCTCTCACACACACAAACACACACACACACAGTAAAACATATGCATTGCAGGGAGTGAACGGATTAACACAAGAATAAACACTACCATCATCATCATCAACATCACCACCACAACCATCATCATCATCATCATCACCACCACCACAGCAAGACTTCAAAGACAAAGCTCCCTCACAGCAGTACTCTCACTCGACTCTGAAACTTGCTTGACTATTAAGCTCTCTCTCTCAAAGTTAGAATTAGCTTACAGAGAGAGAGAGAGAGAGAGAGAGAGAGAGAGAGAGAGAGAGAGAGAGAGAGAGAGAGAGAGAGAGAGAGGAAAGGAAGAGAAGGGAAGAAGGGAACTGGAAGGGAGAAGGAAGGACAGAGGAAGAAAATCGAAGGAGAGAAGGAAATGAGGAAAATGGAAGGGAAGAGGAGGAAAATGAGAAAGGAAGGGAATGAAAGAGGGAAAGAAGAAAATGGAGGGAAAGAGGCAGAAGAGAGGAAAGGAAGGGAAGTGAAGGAAAATGGAGGAAAGGAAGGGAAGGGAAGGAAAATGGAGGAAAGGAAGGGAAGGGAAGGAAAATGGAGGAAAGGAAGGGAAGGGAAGGAAAATGGAGGAATGGAGAAGGAAAAGGAGAAAGGAAGGGAAGGGCAGGGAAGGAAGAAAAGAGGAAAGGAAGAGGAGGAAAAATGGAAAGGAAAAGAAGGAAAGGAAGAGGAGGAAGAGGAAAGGAAGAGGAGAAAAAGAGGAAAGGAAGAGGAGGAAAAGAGGAAAGGAAGGGAAATGTAGGGAAGAGGAGGAAAATGAAAGGAAAGAAAGGAGTGGGGAAGGAAAAGAAGGGAAGGAAAGGAAAAGAGAAGGAAATGAGGAAAGGAAGAGGAGGAAAAAGGAAAAGAGATGGGAGAGGGAAAAGGGAAAAAAGATAGGAAAAGAGAGGAAAAGAGCAAATTAAAGAGAAGCGATAGAGGAAAAGAGAAATATATTTAAGAAGAGAGAAGTGATGTGGAAGAGAAAGAAAATAAGGAAAAGGGGATGATGGCAAGAGGAGAGAGAGAGAGAGAGAGAGAGAGAGAGAGAGAGAGAGAGAGAAAGTAATGAGGTGAGATGTGTGATTGGCTGGGAGGTCTGGTATAAGGCCCGACCCTTCTCATTCCTGGCTTCCCGCTACTGGTATTAGGTATCAGGGCCTCATACCAGGCCTCCAGTCACTCCCTAATACCATCAACCTAATACCTGAGAAAACTGCTCTGGTATTAGGCATCAGGTTGTCGCTCACACCAGGTCTCCAAGTACACCCAAATACCAGGCCCTTATACCATCAACCTAATACCTGAGAAAACTGCCCTGAGCAGGGCAGTACTCCCGAGGTGGATGGAAAGCTGATGACAGGGAGTGCTGGAGCTCCCGTTTCATCAGCCCTCAGGACTAGCTCCTGACCATCCCCCTTTGCTGAACTTTTTCAGTGTCTCAGTTACACAGAGAGTAGGCCAGCATGCTCTCCAGTACAAATTTCTCTAACTATCTTCACCAAACTATATGCACAGTACACACTACATTTCCTATTCAAAATTCACCAAAAATGGCGTCAATTCACCCAGCCTCGGAGTCCCCAGGGGGGGGGACCATAAATGCCCCCGCCATCTGCCCCTCTCCCGGTGACGACTCGAGGTGCCTGGAACCACTATCTGACTCTCTTCTTCTTCATTTCTGCAACATTCGCGGCCTTTCCTCTAACTTTCGCTCTGTTGAGCACCACCTCTCCTCCTCTAAACCTCACCTTCTTTTTCTAACGGAGACTCAGCTGTCTGAGGCAACTGACAGCAAACCCTTTTCTGTATCCTCCTACTTTCTCTATACTCATTTCAAAGCCAAAGGTGGCTGTTGTGTATACATACGCAACGACTTATCTTGCTCTCGTGTTCCTGAACTTGATTCTTCTGAATTCTCCACACTCTGGCTTCGGCTTTCCTGTCATTCTCTGACTAAATATATCTGTGCTGTTTACTTATCCCCTAATTCTACTATCAAAAATTCTTCGACTATCTTACTTCTACGATGGAACACATTCTATCAATTTCTCCTTTCTGTGAAATCTCCATTCTTGGAGATTTCAATGTTCACCACCACCTTTGGCTCTCCTCTCCTTTCACGGATCCACCTGGTGAACAAGCCTACATCTTTTCTATCCTTAATGACCTAGAGCAGCTTGTACAGCACCCTACCCGTATCCCTGACCGCCTTGGAGAGAGCTCCAACATACTTGACCTCTTCCTCACAACTAATCCTTCTGCTTACTCTGTTAATCTTTTCTCTCCGTTGGGCTCCTCCGATCACAACCTTATTACCTTAACCTGTCCTATCACTCCGGTACGGCCTGTGGACCCTCCAGGGAAACGTAGTCTGTGGCATTTTGGAGCCGCGGACTGGGAGGCCCTCAGGCAGTACTTCTTTGATTTTCCCTGGAATGATTATTGCTTCCATGGCCGTGAGCCATCTGAGTGTGCCTTGCGCATTACGGAGGTTATTCTCTCGGGCATGGAAGCATACATTCCTTTCTCATATCCTTTGACTAACGCAAGAAAGCCTTGGTTTAATCACGCTTGTTCTAATGCTGTCCGTAACAAGGAGAAGGCCTACAAAAGGTACCGGAGCCAACCCACCCCTGAATCACATAATCTTTACGTTTCTGCCCGGAATCGTGCTAAGTCTGTTCTTCGCTCTACTAAAAATAATTTCATCCATACTAAATGCTCTCAACTCTCCAACTCGAATTCTTCCCGCTCCTTCTGGCACCTTGCCAAAAATCTTTCTAACAACTTTACCTCATCATCCTTCCCTCCTCTTTTCTACTCTGATGGTTCTGTAGCTATTTCTTCTACTGATAAAAGCAGATCCTTTCGTACAGACTTTCTCCTCCAATTCCACCTTAGACGATTCCGGTGCTGTTCCTCCATCACTTCCCCCCTCTGACTTCCTCATGGCTGACATTAAAATTTCTTCAGTTGATGTATTTTCTGCCATCACTGGCCTTAATACTAACAAGGCATATGGGCCTGATGGGGTCCCTCCTGTTGTTCTCAAGAACTGTGCTTCTGTGCTTACACCCTGCCTAGGCAAACTCTTTCGCCTTTGTCTGTCAACTTGTACCTTTCCTTCTTGCTGGAAGTTTGCTCTCATTCAGCCAGTCCCAAAGAAGGGTGACCACTCCCAACCCTCTAACTATCGTCCAATTGCTTTAACGTCCTGTATTTCAAAAGTTTTTGAGTCAATTCTTAATAGAAAAATTTTAAGGCATCTTTCCTATCACAACCTTCTTTCCGATCGTCAGTATGGGTTCCGTCAGGAACGCTCCACTGGCGATCTTCTCACCTACCTTTCAGACTCCTGGTCATCCTCCTTTCGGGACTTTGGCGAAAGCTTTGCCATTGCACTTGACATCTCAAAGGCTTTCGATCGAGTCTGGCATAAATCTTTAATTTCCAAACTGCCCTCCTACGGTTTCTATCCTTCTATCCGTGCCTTCATCGCTAGCTTCCTTTCTGGTCGTTCTATAGCCGCTGTTGTAGACGGCCATCGTTCTTCTCCTAGATCTATCAACAGTGGTGTTCCTCAGGGCTCTGTCCTATCACCAACTCTCTTCCTTTTATTCATCAATGATCTTCTAAGCTGTACATCTAACCCTATCCACTCATACGCTGATGACTCCACCCTTCACCTTTCCATTCGGTTCCCGCAACGCCCATCTCAACAGTTACTTCAAGAAACAAGGGATGAGGCTATAGCACACCTAATGTCTGACTTGGCTCATATCTCTGACTGGGGTAAAAATAATATGGTTGTCTTTAATGCATCTAAGACTCAGTTCTTACACCTATCAACCCGACAAAATCTTCCACAGGTATACCCACTAATGTTTAATAATATTCAGCTTAATCCTGCATCATCCTTGAACATGCTTGGGGTTTCATTTACTCGGGACTTATCTTGGAAAGATCATATTACATCTCTTGTAAAATCTGCTTCCAAAAGATTGGGTGTGCTAAGCCGACTCCGCTCTTTTTTTACCCCTGCACAATTGTTGACTCTATACAGGGGTTTTATCCGCCCCTGTGTGGAGTACAACTCTCATGTGTGGGGAGGCTCCCCACATACAGCTCTTCTCAATAGGGTGGAGTCAAAGGCTTTTCGTCTCATTAACTCTCCTCCTCTTACTGACTCCCTTCAACCTCTGTCTCTTCGCCGCACTGTTGCATCTTTATCTCTTTTCTATCGCTACTTTAATGGTCACTGCTCCTCTGAACTGTCTGCTTGCATTCCTCCACCTCTACGACGGGCGCGTAAAACCCGTCTGGCAGCAAACTCTCATCCCTTTTCTGTCCAACTCTCTAATGCAAGAGTTAACCGTTACTCCCAGTCTTTCATTTATGCAACAGGTCAGCTCTGGAACTGTCTCCCTCTGTCTGTATTTCCTGCTGCCTATGATCTCCAGTCTTTCAAACGTAGTGTGTCCAGG
The DNA here is from genome assembly GCF_032717465.1 of Coenobita brevimanus. Classification (NCBI taxonomy): domain Eukaryota; kingdom Metazoa; phylum Arthropoda; class Malacostraca; order Decapoda; family Coenobitidae; genus Coenobita; species Coenobita brevimanus. The sequence continues at coordinate 41,893,778 of NC_137025.1, read as the reverse complement.
CATCTCAAAATGATCGGATCTTGAATTTGGCTCTCTATTGTATTTTGTTTTTCTCTTGGAGGGAACTGTTACTGCGGGCTCATGGCCTTTGGTTCCTTCTTCCTCGCATAAAAAAAAAAAAAAAAATCATTCCCTAATATACCGTCAGTCTAATCCCAGATACGATTAGATTTACTTATACTCAAGGTGTTAGGTGGTGTAAGTCGGTTCTCCCCCTTATACCAGATACTAATATTCCCCCCTAATACCACAGTTAGCCTTATACTCCTGTCACCTTAACCTGGCCCAGATTTTCGTCCTTTTGCAGCTTATTTCACGTAGCTCTGTGGAAGAAAAACACAGGCGCTACATCCTCTCCACAGCACTTCTTCGTGACTAGCATCGTATTCTAGCGTTACTCTCTCGTTAACAGCTCAGTGGTAGTCGTTTGTGTGTGTGTGTGTGTGTGTGTGTGTGTGTGTGTGTGTGTGTGTGTGTGTGAGAGAAAGAGAGAGAGAGAGAGAGAGAGAGAGAGAGAGAGAGAGAGAGAGAGAGAAAGAGACGAACACACACATACCCACGCACACGAGAGAGAGAGAGAGAGAGAGAGAGAGACGAATACACACATACCCACGCACACGAGAGAGAGAGAGAGAGAGAGAGAGACGAACACACACACACACACACACACACACACACACACACACACACACACACACACGAGAGAGAGAGAGAGAGAGAGAGAGAGAGAGAGTATGGTATAAAGAAGGCAGGGGGTCGTTTCAGCGCAACTAATCACTGAGAAGCGAATGTTGAAAGAGAAGACTGGAAGAGGGGATGGTGATTGAAGACGAAGGGCCGGTGATTGGAGGGTGATTGAGATTGGGGGATTGGTGATTGAAGAGGCTGGGTTAACGATTGGGGGGTGGTTGGTGATTGAAGATGGAGAGTTGATTGGAGAGTGGTGATTGGAGGGTGATTGGTGATTGCTATATGATTGTGGTGTTATAACAGGTCAATAAAGGTGTAATTAGAGGAAAATACTGATGATAAAGAAAATGGGTTTTGAGGAGGGGAAGGAGGAAGGAGGAGATGGGAAGGAGGGATGGAGGAGATGGGAAGGAGGGATGGAGGAGATGGGAAGGAGGGATGGAGGAGGAGTAAATTAAGGAGGGAAGGATGAAGGCAAAAGGTGAGAGGGTGGAGAAGGAAGGAAAGAAGGGAGGTAGGAAGAGATGGAGGAAAGAGGGAGGAAAAGAAGATGGGGAGAGTGTAGGTCCCAGTCTCTCTCTCTCTCATCATTTTCCGCGTCATCTTTCTCTATCATTTCCCCTTTGCCTCTCATTTTCTCTCTTCAACATCATTTCTCTCTTTAAATCTACTTCTCTTTTCCTATATCGATTTACTCTTTTCCTTTTTCCTCTCTTTCCCATCTCTTTTCCTTTTTCCTTCTCTTCCTTTCCTCATTTCCCTCCCTCTTTCCTTCCTTCTCCCTTTCATTCCCTTCTTCTCCTCTCCCGTCCTTTCCTTCCTTTCATTTTCCTCCTTCCCTTGCCTTCATATCCTCTTTTCTTTCTCTCTCCAGGCATTTCCCTCCTTTCCCTCTCTTTACTTATCTTCCTTTCTCATTTCCTTCCTTTCCTCTTCCTTCTCTCATTTCTTTCCCTTCTTTTTCCTTCAATTTTCCTCCTCCGTCCTTCCTTCTCCCTCCTTCCCTTCTCTCTCCCTCCATTTCCCTCCTTTTTCCTTTCCTTTTCCTTCTCTCTCTCTCTCTCTCCAGTTTCCTCCTTTCCTTCTCTCTCATTTCCTTCCCTTCATTTCCTTTTCATTTCCCTCTCCTTCGGTCAATTTCGTTCAGTTTTATTTCATTCCCTTCTGTTCCGTCTCATTTCCTTCCCTTCATCTCTCTCTCTCTCTCTCTCTCTCTCTCTCAATTCCGTTCCATTCCATCTCATTTCCTCCCCAACCCTTCTATGCCCTTGTTATTCTCTCTCTCTCTCTCTCTCTTCTAATCTAGGGTCTTTCTCCCTCCTCCCTCCTCACCCCTCCCTCCTTCCTCCCTTCTCTCCCCACCAGAAGTCAAATTAATCTCTCTCTCTCTCTCTCTCTCTCTCTCTCTCTCTCAAAATCATATATAACTTCCGACCTCATTTAATCTCGTCTCTCTCTCTCACACACACACACACACACACACACACACACACACACAACCATACCTCTTTCTTAAACCTCTTCTTTCTCATGTTCTTCTCCCTTTCCTTTTTCCTTCCTTCATTCCTCCCTTTCTCTCCCTTTTCAACCTCCCTTCCTTTCCTTCTCCCTCACTGTTCCATTTTTCTCTCCTTCCTCCATTCTTAACCTCTCTCTCTCTCCTCCTACCTCCTCCTTCTCTTCCACTTCCCTCTTCCCTCCTCCTCCTCTTCTACCTCCCCCTCTTCCTTATTCTTCTTCCTCTCTTTCTCCTATCTTCTCTTGTCTCTTCCCCTTCTCTCTTTCATTTCCCTCTTCTCTCCCTTTCCTCTCCCTCCTCTCTTTCTCCTCTTCGCTCTTACCTCACTCTCTCTCTCTCTCTCCAACCTTTTCTCCCCTCCTTCCCCCTCCCATCCAACCTCCCCTTCCCCTCCCCTCCTCCTCCTCTCTATCCAACCAACCTCTCCTCTTCCCCCCCCTCCTCTCTTCCTTTGTCTAGCCTCCCTCCTCCTCCTCCCCTCCCCTCCCTCCCCGTTGCTAATTCAATCATAGGCAACCCTTCAAGCGATCAACATTTTCAATTGCACACACACACACACACAGACACAGACACACACACACACACACACACACACACACACGCTAAAACATACATATATGAATACACACACACACACACACACACACATAAAAAGTACACATGCAAAAACATACATATACGAGTACACACACACACACACTACAGGTGAGAAGAGAAATACCTGTGTACATATTTTGCATCTATTAGTCTATCTACCTGCCTGAATGTAGGGGCTTATATCTATCTAGCAGTCTATTTGTGTGACTGTCTATCTATCTATCTATCTACCTATCCATCTACCTGTCTATCTATCTATCTATCTATCCATCCATCTACCTACCTACCTATCTGTCTGTCTATCTACCTATTTATCTATCTATCTACCAAAGGAGCGAGATCAATGCCAGGCTTAAGCAAGGAAAATATCTACGTATCTACCCTTCTATCTATCTACCCCTCTATCTACCTACTCCTTGATGTATCTATTCCTACCTCTCTATCTATCTACCCACCCATCCACCCCTCTATCTATCTATCTACCCCTCTATCTACCTATCCCTCTTATCTATCTATCTACCCCCTCTATCTACCTATCCCTATTTTTATCTACCTCTCCATCTCACTATCAACCTCTTTATCTATCTATCCCTCTATCTATCTATCCCTATCTATCTATTTATCTGCCCCTCCATTTATCTACCTACCCCCTATCTATCTACCTGTCCCTCTACCTATCTACCCTTCTATCTATCTAATGTCTCTATGATTCTTCAGTCCCACCTCAGTAACGATCCTCTCTCTCTCTCTCTCTCTCTCTCTCTCATGCATTACCTGTCACACTCATTCACTTTCATCCACCTTTATTCACCTCTCTCTCTCTCTCTCTCTCTCTCTCTCTCTCTCTCTCTCTCTCTCTCTCTCTCTCATCCTACATACTAACTAAAATATTTATAAATTTCAAGGAATATTTTTTTGTCTAATATTTCCAGTTATTGCTACTAACAATATTATTATTATTATTATTATCATTATTATTACTATCTTTAATGATCTAACTCACTTTTTAAAGCTTTCTCCCAATTTCATCTCCGTCTACATCTCTAATATCCCAAACTCATCCTTTCTCTCATTTTTCTTTTTCATTTTATATTTGCAAACTCATTTCTATTAATCCCCCCTTGAAAATCCAGTATATAAATCCCTCTAAATCCCTTTCAAAAAAATAAAAATAAAAATAAATCAGGCCTGTTTATCTGACCGCATTACCGTTCCCAAAAGCCAACATTAAGCCCCGCAAAAATACGCGCGCCGTGTCACCGCCAAATTTATGCCCCGTTAAATCCACGACCGATCGACATAACCAAACCAAACGGACAATTCGACTCCATTTATGTAATCATTTTGTTTATTTACTTATTTTTTAGCCATTTATCGGGTGCTTGGGGATTAATACAGGATTACAGGGGGTCTGGGAGAGGATTACAGATTACTTCGGGTACAGCAGGGTACAAGAGTTGAGAAATACATAGGTTTTTGTATGAGACGCTGTTTGGGTGGAAGTGTATGGTGTTTGTTATTTTGTGCTCTCTCTCTCTCTCTCTCTCTCATCCATTACCTGTCAGACTGTCATTCACTTTCAATCATCCACTTTTATTTACATTCTCTCTCTCTCTCCATGCCAGCTGTTTCCATTTGCATAATTTTCCCTCTGACTTCCATTTTCCCTCTTCTCCCTTCCACGTCATCTCTCTCTCTTCCAATTTCCATCTCTTCCTTACTCTTCCCTCTCTCTCTCTCTCTCTCTCTCTCTCACACACACACACACACACACACACACACAAAAGCATATGACCTCTCTCTCTCTCTCTCTCTCTCACACACACACACACACAAAAGCATATGACCTCTCTCTCTCTCTCTCTCTCTCTCTCACACACACACACACACACACACACACACACACAAAGCATATGACCTCTATGCGATTTATTTTTGGATACGTCTGGTTAATATCGTTTTGTAGGTTATTCATGGAGAGTATGGTGATATTCGAAGGATTTCAATAACACTGATTATGGCAAGGTGTTACAAAATAAATCGCTTGGGAATAGGTGTTAGGGAGATTCCTTAACAGACAAGAATAAGGGCCATAGTACTAAGGAGGTTGACTGGGACTGCTACTAACTTTGTCACTTCCAAAAATCCACCCATTGATAAAATAAATCACCTAATAACAGGAATTACGGGATACTGAAGGCGCCATCGTACTGAAGGAGTAAATTATCAAGGTGCTTCATCTAATTAACCTCTTCACCTCAAGGCGTCATTTTCTTACCCCTTCTATCTATCTATCTATTGCCAAACGCCTCAATCCCGTACGGGGTGGGCACAAACAAATCGCCTCCATGTCGCCCTGTCCCCCGCCATTTCACTGCCCTGCTCCCAACTCACCCCCCCCCTCTCTCATATACCTCTCCACTCCATCCCTCCATCTCATCCTTGGCCTCCCTCTCCCTCTCCCCCCCTCCACCTCACTCACATACACTCTCCTCGTCAGTCTCTCTCCATCCTCTCCACATGGCCAAACCACCTCAGTGTGTTTCTCCTAGCGCTTCTCACCAGGCGATTTAATATACCTTAAGTAAATCGCCTACTAGAATGTGCTAAGGCTGTATCTAACCCTACTAAATGCTGTTGCTCTCCTCCATCCTGATCACCTTCCATCCTTCCAAACCATCCAGCTTCGACCTTCCATCCTTAACCATCCAATTCCACCCATCTAAACAACCTTACAACCATCCTAACTCCACCCTCACCATAACAAACCATCCACCTCTCCATCCTGAAGCCATCCATCTCTAACTCTTCATCCTCCCAAACCATCCACGTCAACCCTCCATCTCAACCATCCAGAACAATCCGAAATCCTTTCTCATCATCCACCTTTGTCTCTCCATCCTCCCAAACCATCCACTTCAACCCTCCATTCTCACAACCATCCAGTTTCGTCCATCTAAGAGCCAAAGGACCATCCAGAACATCTTAAATCCATCCTCACTACCCACCTTTATCTCTCCATCCTCCCAAACCATCCATTTCAACCCCCCATCCTTAACCATCCAATTCCAACCATCCATCTTTATTTCTCCATCCTCCCAAACCATCCATTCAACCCTCCATCCCAACCATCCAATTCTAACCATCCATCTTTAACTCTCCATCCTCCCAAACCATCCATCTTCAACTCTCCATCCTTAACCATCCATCTTTAACTCTCCATCCTCCCAAACCATCCACTTCAACCCTCCATCCTTAACCATCCATCTTTAACTCTCCATCCTCCCAAACCATCCACTTCAACCCTCCATCCTTAACCATCCACCTTTAACTCTCCATCCTCCCAAACCATCCACTTCAACCCTCCATCCTTAACCATCCATCTTTAACTCTCCATCCTCCCAAACCATCCACTCCAACCCTCCATCCTCCCACACCATCCACTCCAACCCTCCATCCTCCCAAACTATCCACTCCAACCCTCCATCCTCCCAAACCATCCACTTCAACCCTCCATCCAAACCATCCACTCCAACCCTCCATCCTCCCACACCATCCACTCCAACCCTCCATCCTCCCAAACCATCCACTTCAACCCTCCATCCAAACCATCCACCTTTATCCCTCCATCCTCTCAAACCATCCACTTCAACCCTCCATCCTTAACCATCCAATTCCGCCCTAAATGAGCCAAAGGACCATCCAGACGACCATCCAGGACCTTCCAGGCTACACCAACCATCCATCTCCTGAAGTAACATTCACCCTTCCAGCCGCCTCCAATTTCATAGGCAGTTACCATCCAATCCTACGCTTCAGAGACCCACCCGCCTAACCATCCACCCTGTTACTCATCCACTTCCTCATCCACTTATCCCAGTTACTCATCCACTTATTCATCTACTTCCTCATCCACTTATTCATCCCACTTCCTCATCCACTTCTTTACCCCAGTTCCTCATCCACTTCCTCATCCACTAATTTTTCCACTTCCTCATCCACTTATTTTTCCACTTGGCTATCCACTTATTCATTTACTTCCTCATCCACTTATTTATTCCAGTTTCTCATCCACTTATTTATCCCAGTTACTCATCCTCTTCCTCATCCACTTATTCATTCACCCACTTCCATATTCATCCACCCAGTTACTTACCAACCCATATTTACTCGCTCATTCATCCACCTACCCTACAATCCATCCATTAACTCATCCACCCAGTTACTCATCCACGTCCTCATCCACTTATTTATCCACTTCCTCATTCATCCACCCAGCTACTTACCAACATATATTTACCCGCTCATTCATCCACCTACCCACCAATCCACTCAGTAATTTATCCACTTATTCATCTACCCAGTAATTCATCCACTTACCTATTCACCCACCCTCTCATCCACTTCCCCACTCATCCACCTAGTTATCCACTTATCAAGTCACCCTTTCATCCACCTACCCATCCACTTACTCATCCATTCATCCACGCACCCCGTTTTTCATTCTCCACTCCCACACTCACCCATCCAGTTTCTCAGTCCTTATTCACCCATCCACTCATACGTCCACACACTCATCCACTCACTCAACTATCCACCCATTAACTCACAGACATAGAGTCTATTACTGGGTTTCTATTACTATTAATTTCAGTTGCTCTCTATTATATTGCTATTATAATTACTTTAGTGGTCATCTATTACTATTACTATTACTTAGTCATCTATTAGTATTACTATTAATATATTATTTATGATAACGGTATTGATTAAACTGAAAATGGTTGTTATTTTCATTACCGTTGGGAGGCTGTTGCACTGAATGCACAAGTGTGTCTAGATCACCTGATGGCCTGTTGACCACTCTCCATTCTGCACGGTCTCCTGTGGTGTACCTGCAGCTTGGAGACCAGCCAACAGGTAACCAAGGTGAGAAGGCTGTTTTTATTGATTATGGTAAACGGTATTAAAGAAGTGTCTGTAATGGGAAAGTAATAGACAATTATCCATTACTTTGCCTCCTATTACTACTACAATTACTATTACAGCCAGGAGCTTGTGACCTATTACTATTACTTTGAAAACCCTGTATTACTATTACCCCATGTCTGCCACTCATCCATCCACACACTCATCCACTTCGTAAACAAGTCACTCATTCACCATCCATCCACTCACTCAACCATCCATCCACTCACTCAACCATCCACACATTCATCCACTCACTCAACCATCCACACATTCATCCACTCACTCAACCATTCACCCATCCACTACGTCAACCAGTTACTCATACGCCATCTAAATCACCATCCACTCATCCACTTACCCACTCTTCCATTCATTTACTCATCCAATCATCCACCCATCCACCCAGTCATCCACTCCGTAAAATCATCCAGCCTATCTATCAATCTATCTATCTACCATCCATCTACCTATACCTATCCATCTATCTATCTACCCATCAATCTATATCTATCTATCTGTACCTATCCATCTATTTATCTATCTATCTGTCTATCAAGCCGTCACTTCTTTTGCCTTCAGATCAAAACGCCACCTCCCTCTCTCTCTCTCTCTGAACACTCCTAATCCCTCTCCCTCCCCTCCCCACTCCCAAAATACCTCCTCTCCCCAACACCCACTCCACTTCTTTACTTCTCCCCATTTCTGAATCTCTCTCTCTCTCTCTCACAACTTCCCTCCTATATTCTCACTCTTCCCTCCCCGCTCCCTACGTCCTACTCCCTCCCCTCTCGCCTCTTCCTCCCTCTCCCTCCCCCCTCGCCTCATCCTCCCTTTACCTACTTACCAACGATCCAATACTCTTTCTCCCTCCCTTCTCCCTCTTCCTTTACTTACAACTCTCTCTCTCTTCCCTATCTCTACCTCCCTCCTCATTCCCTCCTCCCTCCTTCTCTCTTATGTATCCCTTTCTCACTTTTTCCCTCCCTCTCTCCCTTCTCGCATTACTCTCTCTCTCTCTCTCATCCATTACCTGTCAGTCACTCACTTTCAATCATCCACTTTTATTTACATCCTCTCTCTCTCTCTCTCTCTCTCTCTCTCTCTCTCTTTTTCCCCTACCAGGCGGGATCACAGGCGCTTTACAAATATTGGCAAGGAATTTTCCCCACCACACACGCAGTCAGATATCTCTCCCTCCCTCCCTCTTTCCCTCCCTCCCTCCATTGCCCTACATCCACACCCCTCCGCATCCTACTATCTTTTTCTTCCTCCTCCTCCTCTTCTTCTACTTCCTCCTCCTCTTCTACTTCCTCCTCCTCTTCTTCTTCCTCCTCCTCCTCTTCTTCTTCCTCCTTCTCTTTTCTACATCATACTTATCTTGCTCTCTTCTCTCCCTCCTCTCCTCTCCCTCCATTCACCCAGACCCCCTTCCTCTCCCCTCCTCCTCTTCTTCTTCCTCCTCCCACTTCTTCCTTACCGTACCCTCTCACTTCTCTCCCTCCCCTCCTTTCCTCCGTCATTCCCTCCTCTTCCTTCCCCTCCCCTCTCCTTCTAACCCCTTCCCTCCCTATTTCCCTCCCCTCCCCTCCTTCCGTCCCTCTTTCCCTCCCCTCCCCTCCCCTTCCTCCTTTTCATCTCCGGTCTTCTATCCTCCTACTCTCTCTCTCCCATCTTCCTTGCTCAAAGCTCTCTCTCCCTCTCTCTGTATGTGTGTGTGTGTGTGTGTGTGTGTGTGTGTGTGTGTGTGTGTGTGTGTGTGTGTGCGTCACGTTTATTTTCCTAATTCTTTCCTTCGTCATTCTATATTTCTTTTCACTTCCTCCTCCTTCCCTTCCTTCTTCCTCTTTTCTTCCTCTTCCTTCTTCCTCTTCCGCTCTTCTCCTTCTTCTTCTTCCTCTGCATCCATTCCTCTTTCCAAACTTACAAACTCTCTCTCTCTCTCTCTCTCTCTCCCTCTCTGTATTTATGTTACAATCATCATCATCACCATCGTCATCATTATGTTTATCATCATCACCATCGTCATCATTATCATCATCATCATCACCACTATCATCTATCATCATCATCACCGTCTCTCTCTCTCTCTCTGTATTCATGTCACAATCTATCTCACTCATCATCATCATCACCATCGTCATTATTTTCATCATCATCACCATCATAATCATCATCATCATCAACACCATCACCATCATCACTCTCTCTCTCTCTCTCTCTCTCTCTCGTTAAATATATCTCACTCACCATCATCATCGCCGTCTCTCCCTCTCTCTCTCTCTCTAAATTTCCTCCCGTCTCTCAGAGCTCCCTTTTTCCTCCGAATCTTTTCTCCTTCTTTCCTCCGCCCGGCCTTTGCATTCAATCTTCTCTCTCTCTCTCTCTCTCTGACTATTTCCTTGTCTCTCCATTGCTTTTTCTTTTATACTCTTTTCTCTCTCTCTCTACCTACCTACCTATCTATCTATGTCTATCTACCTACCTACCACCTATCTATTTATCAATCTACCTACCTACCTACCCACCTATCTATCTATCTACCTACCCATCTATCTATCTATCGCGTACGAACGATTTTTTTCATTCTGACTTTCCGATCGATTAAATCATTTCTTGAAAAGTGAGATTAGAAGTGAGATTAAAGTGAGATTAGAAGTGTGATTACAAGTGAGATTGGAAGTGAGATTAGAAGTGATTAGAAGTGAGACTGGAAGTGAGATCAGAAGTGAGATTGGAAGTGAGATTAGAAGTGTGATTATAAGTGAGATTAGAAGTGACGTTGGAAGTGAGATTATAAGTGAGACTAGAAGTGAGATTAGAAGTGGGATTAGAAGTGAGATTAAAGTGGGATGAGACGTGAGATTAGAAGATTGGAAGTGAGATTAGAAGTGAGATTACAAGTGGGATTAGAAGATTAGAGGTGAGACTAGTAGTGATATTAGAAGTGAGATAAGTGAGAATAGAAGTGACATAGTGAGATTAGAAGTGAGATAGTGAGATTAGAAGTGAAATAGTGAGATTAGAAGTGAAATAGTTAGATTAGAAGTGAGATAGTGGCTCTTCTAAGTTAGAGGATGCTCCCTAACACCTTTTCCTAAGCGATTTATTTTTGGATATGGCTGGTTAATATCCTTCTATACGTTACATTGGAAGGATTTATGCAACACCGAAGAGAACAATAAGGTGCAATAAGCAAAATAAATCGCTCAGGAAAAGGTGTTAGGGAGCTTCCTTACCCGACGACAATACGGAACCAGGACTGAAAAGATTGTCAACGAATTCTCTCTCTCTCTCTCTCTCTCTCTCACTACCATTCCCCTTCCATTTATCTCAATCTTTCCTCCGCCCCTCCCTCCCTCCTTCAATTTTCTTCTCCATTCCTTTGCATCCTCCTTCCACTTCTCTCTCTCTCTCTCTCTCTCTCTCTCTACGGTATATATATGCTCCTTCCGTTTCTCTCTCTCTCTCTCTCTCTACGGTATATATATGCTCCTTCCGTTTCTCTCTCTCTCTCTCTCTCTTTACGGTATATATATGCTCCTTCCGTTTCTCTCTCTCTCTCTCTCTCTCTCTCTCTTTACGGTATATATATGCTCCTTCCGTTTCTCTCTCTCTCTCTCTCTCTCTCTCTTTACGGTATATATATGCTCCTTCCGTTTCTCTCTCTCTCTCTCTCTCTCTCTCTCTTTACGGTATATATATGCTCCTTCCGTTTCTCTCTCTCTCTCTCTCTCTCTCTCTCTCTCTACGGTATATATATGCGTGGATAAAAAAAAAAAATCCGGTTCCTATTTCAAAATTTCCTCTCTCTCTCTCTCTCTCTCTCTCTCTCCATTTTGCCCGTCTGGCGAGGAAATGTATTCAGTGGGCAGAGTAAACAGTGGGTGTGGAGGGGTGGAGGGAGGGAGGGAGGGAAAATGGATTGAGGGTGGAGAGAGATTGGAGAAGGGTGGAGAGAGATTGCAGGAGAGAGAGAGAGAGAGAGAGAGAGAGAGAGAGAGAGATTGGAGGGAGAAAAACAGGAGGGTGGAGAGAGATTGGAGGAGGGTGGAGAGAGATTTCAGGAAGAGGGCGGAGAGTTACATAGAGTTACATAGATACACAGACCACACAGACCTTACGGTCCCTAGGAGGTGGTCCGGCCTTAATCCTAATATAGTGCATAGGAGCAGGAGAAAAGGATAGCACAGCAGAAGGCTCTCTCCCCCACCCTCCAGACCCTCCGGCATTTGCCGTACAGGAAACAAGAGAGGAAGTAATACCTTGCAGGAATGAAAAACCTGAAGGAATTTTATAGGATCGGCAGAAAGTAGAATAATATGGAAAAGGAAAATTTGGGCATACAGCCACATACTTACTCTATGCATGCATTTTTTTTTTTTTTTTAATCAAAAGATGAATAGAATGTTCATCTATTATTTATATTCTATAATATTGTCTGTGTCTAATAGACACATGAATGCAGACGCGAATATGCAATAACTGTTCCATCCTAACTAAACGATACCAATTGCGTCGAGATACATGTCCAGTCTCTTTTTAAATATATTTATGGTACCACTCTCAATCACATTCCCAGGGAGTTTATTCCATTCGCTTACAACAGAGTAAGTGAAGAAGTTTTTGGTTGTATCAAGATTAACCCTCCTTGCTTGCAACTTCATACCATTTCCTCGAGTTACAGTCTCGGCAATTACTGTGAATAGCTTGCTTGAATCAGTATTACTAAAGCCTTTTAGAATCTTAAAACATTCAATCAGTTGTCCCCTGAGTCTCCGTTTTCTAAGAGAGAATAGGTTTAATTCCCTGAGTCTCTCGAGGTATGGTTTATTCCTCAGGGACGGGATTAACTTGGTAGCCCTACGCTGGACCGCTTCCAGTATTTCTATATCTTTAATTAGGTGAGGCGCCCAAAATTGCACTGCAAACTCTAAGTGTGGCCTGACTATGCTTTTGTATAGGGAGATTACAGTATCTTTGCTTTTATATGTAAAATGAGAGAGAGAGAGAGAGAGAGAGAGAGAGAGAGAGACAGAGAGACAGACAGACAGACAGACAGACAGACAGACTGGAGGGGGGTGGAGAAAGATTGGAGGAGGGTGGAGAAAGATTGGAGGAGGATCAAGAGAGCTTGCAGGAGGATGGAGAGAAATTGGAGGAGGGTGGAGGGAGACTGAAGGAGGGTGGAGAAAGGCTGGAGGAGGGTGGAGAGAGAGTGCAGGAGGGTGGAGAGAGTGGAGGAGGGTGGAAAGAGATTGGAGGAGCGTGGAGAGAGAGAGAGAGAGAGAGAGAGAGAGAGAGAGAGATACTGGAGGAGGGTGGAGAGAGATTGGAGGAGGGTGGAGAGAGATTGGAGAAGGGTTGAGAGAGATTGAAGGAGGGTGGAGAGAGATTGGAGGAACGTGGAAAAAGTTTGGAGGAGGGTGGAGGAAGATTTGAGGAGAGAGAGAGAGAGAGGCTGAATATGAGTGAGAAAAAGAAGGAATAAGGAAGGAAGGATGGAAATGAAGGAAAGAAACTGGGAGGGAGGGAGGGAGGAGAAAATAGTTTGGAGGAGGAAAAGGAGGGAGGAGGAAGGAGATTGGAGGGGAGGGAGGGAGTTTGGAGGACACAGGGAGAGAAAACCGAGAAGGAAAAAGAGAGGAGGAAAATGGACTGAAGGAGGAAAAGGAAGGAAGGATAGATGGATGGAAAGGAAGGAAGGAAGGAAGGAAGAAAAGGAAGGAAGGATGGATGGACGGATGGATGGATGGTTATGGATGGAAAGGAAGGAAGGATGGATGGATGGAAAGGAAGGAAGGAAGGAGGGAAGGAAGGAAGAAAAGGATGTAGAGGGAGAGGTAGGGAAAAATGTAATGAGGGAAGAGAAGGAAGGTGAAAGAGATTAAAGGAGTGAGGGGAAGACGCCGAAAGAAGTGTGAAAAAGGAAGGAAATAGGAAGGAAGGATGGATGGATGGAAGGAAGGAAAGAAGAAGCGAAGGAGTGAGGATAAACAGTGAAGAAATAGAAAAGGATATTGGAGGAAAGTGAGAAAGGCTTAAGGAAGGAGGGAAGGAAGGAAGGAAGGAGGGAAGGAAGGAAGGAAACGAGGAGAAAAACAGGATGAAGGAAGAGGAGAAAGAATGGAATTACATGTGACGGAAGTGTGAGACAGGGTAAGGAAGGAGAGAAGGAAGGTAAATGGAATGAGAGAGAGAGAGAGAGAGAGAGAGAGAGAGAGAGACGAAGCACAGTCCACCCTGTTTTCAATACTCCGATATTTTCCCTCCAGGCTTTCTCTCTCTCTCTGTCTCTCTCTCTCTCTCTCACACACACACACA
>NC_137025.1:41864680-41874680 GCF_032717465.1 Coenobita brevimanus | reverse complement strand
GATAGATAGATGTAAAAGATAGGTACAGAGAGAGAGAGAGAGAGAGAGAGAGAGAACCAGAACGAGAAAAAGAGAACCACGAATGTAACTGACAAAGCAAACGAAAATAAACAGAGAGAGAAAGAGAGGAGGGGAAGAGAGAAAGAAAGGAGATTGAAGAGAGTGGAGAGAGAAAAAAAAGAGAGGGGTGAGGGGAGAGAGAGAGAAAAGAAAGACAGGACAGGGAATATTGCAGTGGAGGTATGCAGAGAGAGAGAGAGAGAGAGAGAGAGAGATGTGAAGTCAAGGAGTGTGAAAATGGAGAAGGGTGGAATGACAAGGGTTGAGAGAGAGAGAGAGAGAGAGAGAGAGAGAGAGAGAGAGACAGAGAGACAGAGACAGAGACAGACAGAGAGAGAGAGAGAGAGGACATTAAGAAATTTAATTCCGTTAGGAGGAAGGAAGGAAGGATGCAAGGAAAGAAGGAAGGAGGGAAGGAAAGGAAGGAAGGAAGGAAAGCAGGAAGGACAGTAAGGAAGGAAAGAAGGAAGGAGAGGAAGGAATAAAACACAAAAACGAAAAGAAAAACAAAGAAGGAATGAGGATAGAATGAAAGAATGGAGAGTGAATGAATGAATGAATGAAAGAAAGAAGGAAGGAAAGAAAGAAGGAAGGATGATTGGAAGGAGAGAGAATGAAAACTGGGATATAAAAAATGAAGGAAATATGAAGGAAGGGTGAAAGATAGGAGGATGAAGGAGTGAAGGAAGAATGAAGGAGGGAGGAAGGGAAGAAAAGGTCTTTCTCTCGCTCAGAAAGTCAATAGTGTGTGTCATGTCTCTGGAGTACACACACACACACACACACACACACACACACACACACACACACACACACACTTCCATAAAAACTAACACAATCATATACTCTGTGTGTGAGAGAGAGAGAGAGAGAGAGAGAGAGAGAGAGAGAGGAGTTGGTCCCAAGAGTGAGATAGTCCAAACATTGTAATACAGTACCCCCCCATCTCTCTCTCTCTCTCTCTCTCTCTCTCTCTCTCTCTCTCCCTTTAACTACCTCCCATCCATAAACGACCCTTAGCAGTAGTAGTAGTAGAAGTAGTAGTAGTTGTCGTAGTGGTGGCAGTATTAGCAGTAATGGTGGTAATAGTAGTAGTAGTTGTGGTAGTAATAGTAATAACAGTAGTAGTAGTAGTAGTAGTAATAATAACAGTAGTAGTAGTGACAATAATAATAGTAGCAGTGGTAGTAATGGTAATGGTGGTAGTAGTAGTAGTAGTAGTAGTAGTTGTAAAGGTGGTAATTTTTTTTTTTATGTCTGACTCTGGGCATAGGCTTCACAGCCTGCTATCAAGGCCCAGCAGTCCTCCTACATACCATACACCTCTACATGTCACCACTTCGGCGCTAACACCCACCGTCCATATTGAATACATGCTAGGGCTGTCTCATACAGGACTGGTGTATTGGTATTAGTGGGGGTATTTTTACGACATGTCGGCGGGTCTTCTGGTAGATCAGTAAAGCCTGATTTAATGAAATTCAAATCCTTAAAATGTTCCCTGCCCCAGCCGGGATTCGAACCTGGGTCCGTTGGGACTGCAGGCCACCTCTCTACCGATTGAGTAGTAGTAGTAGTAGTAGTTGTTGTTTTATTTTCATTGTTTTTGTTATTGATTTTAATTACTGCTGTTGCAATGCTTAATTAGGCTGCTGGTTCTCTCTCTCTCTCTCTCACACACACACACACAATGTACATTCCCTCACCCTTTCTACTATCCAAACTCTCCTTCCTTCCTTCCTTTCACCTTCCTCCCTCCTTCCTTCCTTCCTTTCATTTTCCCTCTCTTCCTTCCTTTCACCTTCCTCCCTCCTTCCTTCCTTCCTTTCATTTTCCCTCTCTTCCTTCCTTTCCTTCTCCCTCCCTTCTTTCATTTTCCCTCTCTTCCTTCCTTTCCTTCTCCCTCCCTTCATTCATTTTCCCTCTCTTCCTTCCTTTCCTTCTCCCTCCCTTCTTTCACTTCTCCCTCTCTTTCTTCCTTCCTTCCTTTACTTCTCCTTCTTCTCCCTTCCTTCTCCCCTCCTCCTCCTTTCCTTCCTTACTCATTCTCTCTCCCTCCCTCTCTTTCTTTTCTTCTTTCTTTTCCTAAACTCTCTCCATTTTTTTTCTCTTTCTCTTTCCCTCTGAACTGAATTTAGCCCGAGAGAAGGAGAGAGAGAGAGAGAGAGAGAGAGAGAGAGAGAGAGAGAGAGAGAGAGAGAGAGAGAGAGAGAGAGAGGATAAGGGAGAGGAAGAAGAGAAAAAACTGAGAGAGAGAGAGAGAGAGAGAGAGAGAGAGAGAGAGTGCCATGTCAGCCATGTTTAATGTGACAGAAAATATAAGAGGCTCTAGAGAGTGGGTGGAGGCAGGGAGGAAAGTGGGTGGAGGTAGGGAGGAAAGTGGGTGAAGGGAGGGAGGAAAAATTGGGCGGAGAGGAGGGAAAACTGGGTGGAGGGAAGGAGGGAAAACTGGGTGGAGGGAAGGAGAAGCATCAATATACGTGAAAGGGACGGGTAGGGGAAAAAATTGTGACGTCACGCCTGGATAGCCAATCATAGGGCGAGGTGGGTATGACGTCACTCCTGGATAGCCAATCAGGGGGGCGAGGCGGGTGTGACGTCATAGCCATGGGGTGGAGAGGGTAAAGGTAAACAGAACGGTAGGAAAACAGATAGATAGACAGATAGATAGATATAGATACAGATGGATGGATGGGTGGATGGATGGATGGATGGAAGGAAGGAAGGAAGGATGGATGGAAGGAAGGAAGGAAGGAAGGAAGGATGGATGGAAGGAAGGATGGATGGATGGATGGATGGATGGATGGAAGGAAGGAAGGAAGGATGGATGGATGGATGGAAGGATGGATGGATGGAAAGGATGGATGGATGGAAAGGATGGATGGATGGATGGATGGAAGGATGGATGGATGGATGGAAGGAAGGAAGGAAGGAAGGATGGATGGATGGAAGGAAGGAAGGAAGGAAGGATGGATGGATGGATGGAAGGATGGATGGATGAATGGATGGATGAATGGATGGATGGAAGGAAGGAAGGATGGATAGATGGATGGATGGAAGGATGGATGGATGGATGGATAGAAGGAAGGATGGAAGGATAGATGGATGGATGGAAGGAAGGAAGGATGGATGGAAGAAAGGATGGATGGATGGATGGAAGGAAGGATGGATGGATGGATGGATGGATGGAAGGAAGGAAGGAAGGAAAGAAGGTAGGAAGGATGGATGGATGGATGCACAGAAGGAAAGATGGAAGAAAGGATGGATGGAAGGAAGGAAGGATGGAGGCACTGAGGTGGAAGCGATAGATAGATTAAACAGATAGATAGATAGGCAGATCTGGTGGTTAGACAAAATTAAAGGTAGATAAAAAATAGATAAACAGCTTTCCTTTCCTTCACCAAAACCTCTCTCTCTCTCTCTCTCCGGCATTACACGTTGGCCTAACAGGAGGAATATTCGCGGTCGTTAAATCTCAGTTTCGCGAATGCTAAAACTCGCGAACTTTTAGATAAGGGTTCTCGTTAGCGCGGGAGAGAGAGAGAGAGAGAGAGAGAGAGAGAGAGAGAGAGAGAGAGATCCCTAAATTCCTTTAAAATCCCAATTCTTTAAAAAAAATCCCTAAATACACCTCCATAATCCTCTCTCTCTCTCTCTCTCTCTCTCTCCCAATTAAAAGGATGAAACAAGGAAGTATTGTGGGAAATTGATCTCTCTCTCTCTCTCTCTCCCTCGGGTCCGAAATCCACTGCCGCCTGAAATATGGAAGGGGAGGTAGGCAGGTAGGTAGGTAAGTAGGAAAGTAGGCAGGTAGGTAGGTAGGTAGGTTAAGTCGATGGGAATGTAGGTAAATACTGTCAGAGGTATGTATGCATGTATTTATGTAAGTAGGTAGGTAGGTAGGCAAAAAGGCTGGCAGGTAGGTAGGTATGTAGGTACGGAGGTAGGTAGGTTGGTAAATAGGCTGACAGGTAGGTAGGTAGGTAGGTACAGAGGTAGGTATGTAGGTAGGTAAATATGCTACAGGTAGGTAGGTAGGTAGGTAGGTACGGAGGCAGGCTGACAGGTAGGTAGGTAGGTAGGGAAAGATATGGGGGAGAGAGACATATTATTGAGGTGGGATGGCGTGGTTGTGAGGGGAGATTACCTGGTGAGAGAGAGAGAGAGAGAGAGAGAGAGCGCAGGTGTGTGAGACAATACTAGAGTGATTGAGAGTGGATGGGATGGAGGGAAGAGTGGAGTGAGATGAGAGGGAGGGAGGGAGGGAAGGAAGGGTTGTAAAAGTGTGTGTGTGTGTGTGTGTGTGTGTGTGTGTGTGTGTGTGTGAGAGAGAGAGAGAGAGAGAGAGAGAGAGAGAGAGAGAGGATGAAGGAAGAAAGGGAAGAAGAGGAAGAGGAAGTGAGGGAGGGAAAGAAGGGAGAGAGGGAGGAAGGGAGGAAAGTAGGGTGAGAAAGGGAGGGAGGGATAGAAGAGAAGGAGAGAGGAAGCACAGAAGAAAAAAGGGGAGGGGAAAGGGAGGGTAGAAGAGGGAGGGAGGGAGGGAGAGTAGAAGGAAGGGTAGAGGGTAGAGAGGGAGGGAGGAAGGGACACGAAAAAGGTACAAAAGAAAAAGTTAATGAAAAGAAAAATTAACTTGAAATCTACAAAGAAGGAAGACATAGAAAGGAAGTTACAAAGACGCCATTTTGAAAGATAATTAGAGAGAGAAGAAAGGGAGAAAGGCAATGAGAAAAAAGCGAGGAGCACTTGGAGGCATTCAGGGGTAGAGAAAATGAGAGAGAGAGAGAAAAGAGAGGGAAACAAAGGCGAGAGAGAAAAAAGAGGGATGAATATGTACGAGAGAGAGAGAGAGAGAGAGAGAGAGAGAGAGGGGGGGGGAGACAAGATAGAAGAGAGGGATGAATATATGAGAGAGAGAGAGAGAGAGAGAGAGAGAGAGAGAGGGAGGGAGGGAGGGGGGAAACAAGATAAAGAGAGGGATGAATATATACGAGAGAGAGAGAGAGAGGGGAGACAAGATAGAAGAGGGATGAATATATGAGAGAGAGAGAGAGAGAGAGAGAGAGAGAGAGAGAGAGAGAGACAAGATAGAAGAGGGATGAATATATGAGAGAGAGAGAGACAAGATAGAAGAGGGATGAATATATGAGAGAGAGAGAGAGAGAGAGAGAGAGAGAGAGAGAGAGAGAGAGAGACAAGATAGAAGAGGGATGAATATATGAGAGAGAGAGAGAGACAAGATAGAAGAGGGATGAATATATGAGAGAGAGAGAGAGAGAGAGAGAGAGAGAGAGAGAGAGAGAGGGGGGAGACAAGATAGAAGAGGGATGAATATATGAGAGAGAGAGAGAGAGAGAGAGAGAGAGAGAGAGAGAGAGAGAGAGACAAGATAGAAGAGGGATGAATATATGAGAGAGAGAGAGAGAGAGACAAGATAGAAGAGGGATGAATATATGAGAGAGAGAGAGAGAGACAAGATAGAAGAGGGATGAATATATGAGAGAGAGAGAGAGAGAGAGAGAGAGAGAGAGAGAGAGACAAGATAGAAGAGGGATGAATATATGAGAGAGAGAGACAAGATAGAAGAGGGATGAATATATGAAAGAGAGAGAGAGAGAGAGGGGGGGGAGACAAGATAGAAGAGGGATGAATATATGAGAGAGAGAGAGAGAGAGAGAGGGGGGGGAGACAAGATAGAAGAGGGATGAATATATGAGAGAGTGAGAGAGAGAGAGAGAGAGAGAGAGAGAGAGAGAGAGAGAGAAACAAAAACTGGGCTGGTATTTTCATCGGTTAAGGAAGCTCCTTAACACCTTTTCCTAGGCGATTTATTTTACCTATTACACCTTACAGTCCTCTTCTGATAAATCCTTCCAATATCGCCATACTCTGCACAAATAACGTACACGGAGAATATCAACCCCTTACATCCAAAAATAAATCGCTAAGGAAGAGGTGTTAGGGAGCTTCCTTAAACAGAAAACCGTGACCTAGAATATATTGACAAGCTGACCTCTGACCTGTCTATCTATCTATTGCCTGACGCCTTAATCCCGTAGGGGGTGGCCACAAACAAATCGCCTCCATGTCGCTCTGACCCAAGACCACCGTTTTTAAATTGTGGATGAAGGATAAAATGGCCTTCAGGGTAGCTCAGTGGTAAAGCGCATGACTTGAGACCGAAGAGTCGTGAGTTTGCGCCGCGCCCGTGTAAGTTGGCCTGGTGGGAGGGGTGGCTCAGTGGGTTACGGCGCTCCGATCTGGCCGAAGGGTGGGAGGTTCGATTCCACCCAGCCATAAAGTGCTACACGCTACAAAACCAAAGTCCTCTACCCAGGGGCAACGCCTTAGCCCTTAGTGAAAAAAGGGTACGGCGTAAAACTAAAAATTATTATTATTATTATTATTATTATTATTAATTATTATTATTATTATCATTATTATTTATTATTATTATTAATATTTATTATTATTATTATTATTATTATTAATTATTATTATTATTATTATTATTTATTATTATCATTATTATTTATTATTATTATTATTTATTATTATTATTATTATTTATTATTATTATTATTATTAAAAAACGAAAAAAGGGACACGGCGTAAAACTATAAAAAAAAAAAAAATGCGGATAAAAATATTTCGTATTTTCTTTTTTATTCGCAGGCAGAAAAAAATTGGCGCTTTTTTTATCGTATTTTTTATTGCAGAAAAAAATAATGGGTGTTAATTATTTTTTCAGTTTTTTTATCGCCGGGAAAAATCTGTTCTCTTCTTTATTTTGTTTGTAATTGTAGATATATATATTTTTTTCTTTGTAACTGCATCAAAAATAATAAGTCTCCTTCCTTTTCTGTATCATTAATTGTAGATAAAGAAAAAAATAGGGTGTTTTATTTTATTTTTCCGTTTTTTAAAATTTCATGAAGAAAAAAATATATATATTTTTTTTTAATTTTTGAGGATTTTTTTTTTTTCGCTTTTTTAACTTAAGGAAAAAATTCTTGATATTTTTTTTGCTTCTTAATTTTACATAAAAAGTTATATATATATATATTTTTTTTTTCTCTCTCTCTCCCAGCCTCAAGGAGAAAGACCAGAGCTACCCTATTAAAAACTGTTATTGAAGGGCGAAGGGTGACGCCAGGGAGAGATAAATGGCAGGCAGGGAGGGAAAAAATCTAGGCTGAAAAATGGGAGAGAAAGGTGGAGGAATGGGAGGGAAGGGAGGAGGAGGAGGAGGAGGAAAGGAAGAGAAGAGAGGAGGAGGAGGAAAGGAAGAGAAGAGAGGAGGAGGAGGAGGAAAGCAAGAGGAGAGGAGGAGGAAGAAAGGGAGAGGAGAGAGGAGGAGGAAAGGAAGAGAAGAGAGAAGGAGCAAAGGGAGAGGAGAGAGGAGGAGCAAAGGGAGAGGAGAGAGGAGGAGGAAAGGAAGAGAAGAGAGGAGGAGGAGGAAAGGAAGAGAAGAGAGGAGGAGGAGGAAAGGAAGAGAAGAGAGGAGGAGGAGGAAAGGAAGAGAAGAAAGGAGGAGGAGGAAAGGAAGAGAAGACAGGAGGAGGAGGAAAGGAAGAGAAGAAAGGAGGAGGAGGAAAGGAAGCGACGAGAGGAGGAGGAGGAAAGGAAGAGAAGAAAGGAGGAGGAAAGGAAGAGAAGAAAGGAGGAGGAGGAAAGGAAGAGAAGAAAGGAGGAGGAGGAGGAAAGGAAGAGAAGAGAGGAGGAGAAAGAAGAGAGAAAGAGATGACGTAAATGGGAGAAAAAATGGGATGAAGGTGGGGGAAAAGAGGAGGAGGAGGAGGGAGGGAGGAGGTAAAGAGAGAGGGAGAAAAGAGAATACTGCCCAAAGGAGAGAAGAGAAAGAGTAAGAGGAAAGGGAAGAGAAGAGGGGGAGAGGAAAGAGAGGAGGTAAAATGAGAGAAAAAGAGGAAAAGTGAAGAAGGAAAAGGGAAGACATTGTGATGGAGGAGGAGGAGGAGGAGGAGGAGGAGGGGATCCAGTAAGAAGCAGGTATTGAGAAAATGAGAGGAAACAAGAAAAGGAAGACACGCACTGACGAAATTCCTGCAACCTCTCTCTCTCTCTCTCTCTCTCTAATAAAATGAGAAAATAAGAGGAAGAGTAGTGGCTTAAAAATTCTCTCTCTCTCTCTCTCTCTCTCTCTCTCTCTCTCTCTCTCTCTCTCTCAAAATAAATAAAAAATGTACCCCAAACAGAAATTGAAAAAAAAAGAGAAAAAGAAGAGTGAGTTTGGGAATTGAAAAACTTGGTCTGGAAGCAGTGAGGGGAGGGAGGGGGAGGGAGGGGGAGGATGGGGGAGTAGGTGAAGTGAGGGGCAGGGGGGAGGAAGGGGGAGTAGGGGAGGGGGAGGAGATGGGGGAGGAGGTGGAGAGAAGGGGAGTAGGTGGAGAGGAGGAGGGGAGGGGAAGAGGAGATGGGAAGGAGGGGGAGGGTGATGGGGAGGAGGGGGAGAGAGGGAGGAGGGGGAGATGAGAGGAGGAGGGAGGGTGAATAGGGGGAGGAGGGGAAGGGAAGGGGAGAGAAGGGGGAGAAGGGGAGGGGATGGTGGGAAGGAGGTGGAGAGGGGGGAGTAGAGATGGGGAGGAGTGAGTGTAGAGGGGGGTAGGGGAGTGGAGGGGAGTAGGGGAGCGGAGGGGAGTAGGGGAGTGGAGGGGAGTAGGGGAGCGGAGGGGAGTAGGGGAGTGGAGGGGAGTAGGGGAGTGGAGGGGAGTAGGGGAGTGGAGGGGAGTAGGGGAGCGGAGGGGAGTAGGGGAGTGGAGGGGAGTAGGGGAGTGGAGGGGAGTAGGGGAGTAGGAAGGGGTTGCGGGTGGGAGGAGAAAGGGGAGAAGGCTTTAGGAAGAAGGGGAGAGGGGGAGGGGAGAGGGAGAAGGGGAGGAAGAGGCAAAGGAGGGGGAAGGGAGAGGGGGAGGGACGATAAGGAAAGAGTAAGAGGGGGATGAGGGATGGGGAAGGGGGAGGGGGAGGGGAAGACTGAGGAAGAGGAGGGAAAGGGTGGGAGAAAGATTAAAGGGGAGAGAGAGAGAGAGAAGGATTAGTGAAGGGGGAGAGGGAGGAAGGGGAGAGGAAATGGAGGAGGACAAGAAAGTGGGAGGGGAAAGATTGGGGATTAGTAGGGATTAGGGGAACGAAAGATCAGCGATTGTGCAGACAGGACGAGGGATTAGGTAATGAAAAAAAATAAGACTGAAATATTTGAGGATTGGGTAAGATTAGGGATTGAAGACGAAGACTGAGGGATTGGGTGAAGGAAGGATTGGGAGGGATTGGGATTGGGTGAGACAACGACTGGGATGGGATTAGGGATCAGGCAGAGGGATTGGGACTGGATTAAGGATTAGGAGGAGGGATTGAGGTAGGATTAGGGATTAGGCGGAGGGACTGGGACGGGATTAGGCAGAGGGACTGGGATGGGATTAGGCAGAGGGACTGGGATGGGATTAGGCAGAGGGACTGGGATGGGATTAGGCAGAGGGACTGGGATGGGATTAGGCAGAGGGACTGGGATGGGATTAGTGATTAGGCAGAGCGATTGTGATTAGGGATTAGGAAGAGGGATTGGGATGGGATTAGGGATTAGGCAGAGGGATTGGGATTAGGGATTAGGCAGAGGCAGGGGGAGGGGATTAGGGATTAGGCAGAGGGATTAGGGATTAAGGGCCTCAGGTGGGAGTGGACGACCATCCCTTCCTCTTTTTCCTCTCTCTTTCCCTCTCTTTTTGATGTGAACTGCTCTCTAATTTCTTAAACTTCTTTCTCCTCTTACTCGTCTTCTCTCTCTCTCTCTCTCTCTCTCTCTCAACTTTGTAATTCTTTCACTTTTTTTCTTCCATTTCTTGTAAAAATTCCTCACTCCTTCGATCCTTCTTTTCTCTCTCTCTCTCTCTCTCTCTTACTTTTACTCCTCAATCTTTCAGCTTCA
>NC_137025.1:41834680-41849680 GCF_032717465.1 Coenobita brevimanus | reverse complement strand
TCACCATACATTTCCTCTCTCTCTCTCTCTCTCTCTCTCTCTCTCAGGAAGTTGAGAAATTAAACTCCATTTCCCCCTTTCCCTCTCTCTCTCTCTCTCTCATCTTTTTCTTATTCTAGTCTCTCTCTCTCTCTCTCTCACACACACACACAATTTATACATCCAGCTTTTAATCTATCTACCAACTATCTATCTGTCTAATTATATACCCAACTATCCATCCACCCATCTATCTATCTATCTATCTATCTCCATTTTCACAAGATATATATATACACAATTTCCTCAAAAATACAAATATATACATAATTCCCCACAACAACAGCCCAATACATAAAAAATACATAGAATAGATGCCAAAAAATAGACTATGTATACCTGTGCATCATGTATACTAGATTATGTATACCTGTATATAATGTACACTGCCATATGTGTACCTGGATATCATGTACACTACCATATGTATACTCTAACATGTACACCACCATATGTATACCCTACCATGTACACCACCATATGTATACCTACACCACCATATGTATACCCTACCATGTACACCACCATTTGTATACTCTAACATGTACACTACCATATGTACACCCTATCATGTATACTTGCAAATGTAGACCTTCATGTATAGCATCTCAATTTTTGATAATGATATTTTTTCCTTACTTACGTGACTGATGTAAAAAAAAAAAAAACGAAAAAATATAAAAAAATTAATTAAAAAAAAAAAAAAGGACACTCAAAGAAAATATTAATTCCATTTTTAACACACCAGTTTTTCAAAATTCTTCGGACACTGAAAACAGGTGAACTTGCTATATATATATATATATATATATTTCTTCCACTGTTCACTGATGTCCCAAATTGAACACTAGGAAATTGAACTCCCGGTGAACATAAAGCACTGAACACGTGTAATTAGCATGGGAAAATCGCCCCTATGGATATACGAAACAATCTGAGACACTGGATTCAATTATGGTTTTCGTGTCATATCTTTTCGTTCACCCAGATGGGAAATAATATGGGCCCGCACGAAGGAATATGGGATGGGTGTGTGTGTGTGTGTGTGTGTGTGTGTGTGTGTGTGTGTGTGTGTGTGTGTGTGTGTGTGTCGGGGAGGGAGGGGGGTTGGCCTGTGGTGAGACGTACATACACGCACAGAAGGCTACGGTACACATGTAAATATATGTACACCCATTAAGAAATATTTAACAACAATCCTTCCAATTCTCTCTCTCTGTCTCTCTCTTAACGACCCAACCAGGTAATTACAGTCATCAACAAGCCTAATAGTGATCCAATTAGACATATCTATGGTCATCCTGTCTGTTATTCAATTGTTATTCATCAATCATTCATCCATTCATCTATTCACTACGTAGCCATTCATCTATCTATCCATCCATTCATCCACCCATCTATCCATCCATCTACTTATTCATTCATCCATCCATCCATTCATCCACCCATCAATCCATCCGTCCATCCATCTACTTATTCATTCATCCATTCATCCACCCACCTATTCAATCATTCAGTCATCCACCTATCTACTTATTCATTCATTCATTCATCCACCCATCCATTCACTCATTCATCCTTTCACCCATCTACTTACTCATTCATCCATCCATTCATCCACCCATCTATTCATTCATTCATCTACCCATCCATTCATCTACTTGTCCATTAATTTACTTATTCATTCATTCATTCATTATCTACACACCCATTCACAGGTCCATTCATCCATTCATCAAGATATTTATGCGACTATTTAAAGATACATTCAATCTCACTTATTCATTCGCTTCCTCATTCATTCAATCATTCACTCATTCATTCAGGCATATCACTCCGTCATTCATTCATTCACTTCCTCATTCACTCTCACTCACTCATTCCTTCATTCACTTATTCAATCACTCCCACAGTCATTCACTTCATCATCCTCTCATTCATTCATTCACTTCCTCCCTTCCCTATTCATTCATTCACTCACTTCCTCCTTTCACCAATCATTCGTTCACTCATTTCCTCATCCACTCACTTCCTCCTTCATTCACCTCCTTATTCACTTCCTCCTTTCACCATTCATTCGTTCACTCATTTCCTCATCCACTCACTTCCTCCTTCCTTCACCTCCTCATTCACTCTAATTTATTCACTTCCTCAATTCACTCATTCACTTCCACAATCACTCATCAATTTATTCACTTCCTCATTCACTCCCATATTCACTGATTCACTACCCCATTCATTCATTCATTCACTTAGCCATTCATTCATTCATTCACTTTCCCGTTCATTCATTCACTTCCCCATTCATTCATTCACTACCCCATTCATTCATTCATTCACTTCCCCATTCATTCATTCATTCATTCACTACCCCATTCATTCATTCATTCACTTCCCCATTCATTCATTCACTACCCCTCATTCATTCATTCACTTCCCCATTCATTCATTCATTCACTCACTTCCTCATTCATTCACTTCCCCATTCATTCATCCACTCATTCACTCACTCATTCACCCGCAGATCATCTCAAAGGTCCTCTCCTGGCAACCCGTTCTCTCCACCTCAATGACTACTCCACCAAAATACTCCACCACCATCACCACTACTTCCACTCCACCACCATCACCACTACTCCCACTCCACCACCATCACCACTACTCCCACTCCACCACCATCACCACTACTCCCACTCCACCACCGTTACTACCACTACTCCTACTACTACTCCCACTTCACCACCACTACCACCATCACCACCACTACTCCCACTCCACCACCACTACTCCCACTCCACCACCATCACCACTACTCCCCCTCCACTACCACCACTACTCCCACTCCACCACCGTTACTACCACTACTCCTACTACTACTCCCACTT
Organism: Coenobita brevimanus; assembly: GCF_032717465.1. Lineage (NCBI taxonomy): Eukaryota > Metazoa > Arthropoda > Malacostraca > Decapoda > Coenobitidae > Coenobita > Coenobita brevimanus. The sequence goes on along the minus strand of NC_137025.1, from coordinate 41,846,756 downwards.
CACCACCACTACCACCATCACCACCACTACTCCCACTCCACCACCACTACTACTCCCACCACCACCACCACTACTCCCACTCCACTACCACTACTACTCCCACTCCACCACCACCACTACTCCCACTCCACCACCACCACTACTCCCACTCCACTACCACCACTACTCCCACTCCACTACCACTACTACTCCCACTCCACCACCACTACTACTCCCACTCCACCACCACCACTACTCCCACTCCACTACCACCACTACTCCCACTCCACTACCACTACTACTCCCACTCCACCACCACCACTACTCCCACTCCACCACCACTACTCCCACTCCACTACCACCACTACTCCCACTCCACCACCACCATCACTACCACCACCATCTCTCACTCCACCTCCACCACCATCACCACCTTCATATCTCACTCCACCACACACCACCACCATCATCATCACTCCTCACCACAACATCACACTTTCACCACATTTTTCATCAATCAACATAACATTCTTCACTAAGCGATCAATTTTGGCACGAAAGATTTATTATCATTATTATTATTATTATTATTATTATTATTAGCAGCAGCAGCAGCACCAGTATTTCGGAACACACACACACACGCAAATCCTAAGCACTCTATGTAACACTGTAACTCACCCACACACACACAGAATTGCCTATATCATTACATTAATATTCTCTCTCTCTCTCTCTCTCTCTCTCTCTCTCTCTCTCTGCCTCCACACACACACACACACACACACACACACACGCAAATCCTAAGCACTATATGTAACACTGTAACTCACCCACACACACATTCAAACTTGTCTACGTAACTCTCTCTCTCTTCTCTCTCTCACACACACACGTCCGAAGTTGTCCGTTAACTGTCTCTCTCTCTCTCTCTCTCTCTCTCTCTCTCTCTCTCAAAGGAAAAAATCTATAGGAACCATAAGGGAAAAATATAAGTACTCAGTCTTAAGGGGTTAGGGGTCTACGATCACCACTAACATCACCACACGCTGCTTTACCACACTTTCCAATCTCACCATTCACCACAACTCACCACACTTTCCAATCTCACCAATCACCACAACCATCACCACACTTGTCAATCTCACCAATCACCAACTTGCCAATCTCACCATTCACCACACAACCTTCACCACACTTTCCAATCTCACCAATCACCACACCTCACCACCCTTCCCAACCTCACCACTCACCACAACCATCACCACACTTGCAACCTCACCAATCACCACACCTCACCACACTTGCCAATCTCACCATTCACCACACAACCATCACCACACTTGCCAATCTCACCATTCACCACACAACCTTCACCACACTTTCCAATCTCACCATTCACCACACTTCCCAACCTCACCAATCACCACAACCATCATCACATACCAATCTCAATATTCACCACACAGCCTCACGACACTTTCCAATCTCACCATTCACCACACCTCACGACACTTCCCAACCTCACCAATCACCACAACCATCATCACACATACCAATCTCAATATTCACCACACAGCCTTACCACACTTCCAAATCTCACCATTCACCACACCTCACCACACTTTCCAATCTCACCAATCACCACACATGCCAATCTCACCATTCACCACACAACCATCACCACACTTCCAAATCTCACCCATCACCACACTTCCCAATCTCACCAATCACCACACAACCTCACCACGCGGACACTAAGACCCGTATGCTCTCGAACGAAACTTTATGAAACGCGTGTGATGATTTGTGATGATTAGCCTGCATTCCATAAAACAAAGTGCGGTTTGCAGGAATGGAGAAAGATCAGTTTTTTTTCTTTGTCCTGTTTCATTTAGCGATTTCTTGTCATCACTTCCCTCATCACAATCATCACTAGTCATCACTTCTACGATTTTTATATATATATGGTATTTCATCACCAATCACCACACTGTTTCACTATTATATGGTTTCTCTAGCCACGTCATCAATACCAACGTGTGTCATCACTCATCATCACAATTTCGCTACTATCATGGCCTCTCACCACCCGTCATCATTACCAACACCTCTCAGTCTTTCATCACTAATCATCACAGTTTATTTAACTCCTATTATCCTTTTCACCATCCACGTCATCACTACCAATACGTGTCTTTCATCACTAATCATCACATTTCACTATAATACTTTCCTTACCCATGTCATCACTACCATGGCCTGTCAATCATCACTCATCACCACATCTGATTTCACCACTATCATTTTTATTTCACTATTAGCCTTTCACCACCCATGTCATCACTACCAAACATCTCTTAGTCTTTCACCATTCTGACAATCATCACTAATCATCACTTTAGGATCACCAATCCTGTTCTCATCACCACTTACCACACAAGTCCTTATGTAGGCTGGCATTTCTTCATCACTATCACCACACTTCATCTCACCAATCATCACTCCTAACATCACCATTCCTGCTCTCATCACCTCCTCACCACACCAATCCTTAAATATGCTGGCACTTATTCATCACTATCACCACACATCTCACCACAATCATCACTAATCATCACTTCTACGATCACCAATCCTGCTCTCATCACCCCTTCATCACACCAATCCTTACATATGTTGGCACTTATTCACCATTATCATCACACTTCATCTCACCAATCTCATCACCACCTTCCTCATCACAATCATCACTTCTACTCTCATCAATCCTCCTCTCATCACCCCCTCACCACACCAATCCTTACACATCCTGGCACTTATTCACCACTATCACCACACTTCATATCACCACAATCATCACTAATCATCACTTTTACGATCACCAATCCTGGTCTCATCACTTCTCACCACACCAATCCTTACGCAGGCTGGCATTTACTCATCACAAATCACCACGTCATCTCATCACTCATCACTTCATCTCATCACAGTCATTCAGCCGGTCTGTTTCAAGATTATATTTTATTCTAATTAGTCCATTCTTATTATTATTATTACTATTATTATTATTACTATTATTATATTACACAACTATTCCTACTACTATTACTACCATTATTATTGTCATTATTATTATTATTATTTTTATTATTATTATTATTATTATTATCATTATTATTAGTGGCCACAGTAGTAGTAGGTCTATCTACTACTACGACTACTAAAACTACTGCTAATAATAATAATAATAATAATATGATGATGATGATGATGATGATGATGATGATGATGAAAATACAATGATGATGACGATGGTGGTGGTGGTGGTGGTGGTGGTGGTGGTGGTGGTGGTGGTGGTGGTGGTGGTGATGATGATGATGATGATGATGATGATGATGATGATGATGATGATGATGATGATGATGATGATACTGCTACCGCTACTACTACTACTACTAGTAGTAGTAGTAGTACTGCTACACTAATAATAATAATAATAATAATAATAATAATAGTAATAATGTCACTGTAGTGAAGAAGTCAATCATTTACATCACTAATCATCACAGTATCATCACTAATCATTAAGAAATCCATTTTGTTAGTATCATCACATCACCACACTTCCCTCTTTCTACATCTTGACGTCATCACTTTTCATCTCACATCACCACACTTATTCTACTATCTACTATTCTACCTCATCACTACACTATCCACCACTTAGGTATCAATATCCCCTTATCACCTTTCACCACACTTCACCACTAATTCATCACTTGTCGCCTTTAACATCACCTCCTTCATGTTATATTACTATCCATTTCACCACTACTTTATTCACCACTTGGGTACCAATTTTCCACCCCTACATGCCTTTTCACCACTCCTATCTCACCACACTGCACTACTTCATCACTAATTCATCACTTGTCGCCTTTAACATCACCACCTCCATGTTACATTACAATCCATTTCACCACTACGCTATCCACCACTTAGGTACCAATTTCCCGTCACCACAAGCCTTTTCACCACCCCTATCTCACCACAGCCATCCCCCCTACAGGCCATGGGTTGTGTGTTGGGGAAAGATGTAGGGGAAAAGGAGGGGGTTGTGTAATGTAAGGGAGCACAACAACAACACATCCTCCTCACACGGCTGCTGCCAGGTGACTGAGGCTTGCTAGCTCTCTGAAGGGGGAGTAGGGGGGTCCAATCTCTCTCTCTCTCTCTCTCTCTCTCTCTCTCTCTCCTGCTTTGTAGTATCTAAATCTAGTGTTAGTTTTCCCCCTTTTCTCTTACATGGTTTTTCTCTCTCCCTCTCTTCTACTCTGTCAGTTCAAGGACCTCTCTCTCTCTCTCTCTCTCTCTCTCTCTCTCTCTCTCACACACACACACACACACACACACATAGAGAGAGAGAGAGAGAGAGAGAGAGAGAGGGGCAGGCACATCCAGTCCTGTTATTCATCATTCACCCCGTCATTCCCTTCAACTTCATCTCCTCCACTTACCCCAATCACTCACTGAGGCAATCTATCTATCTATCTATATCCCACCCATCCATCTATTTATCTATCTATCTATCCATGTACCCTTCCATCCAACAATCTATCTATCCATCTATCTATCTATTATCAGAGTATCTATTGCCCCTTCCCTGTTTCAACTTGTTCTTTCTCCTTTATATTCATTCTTTCCTCCCAAGTCACTCTCCTTCATCTCGATCATATTTCACTGGGTCTATTTATCTATCTATCTATTTATCTATCTGTCTATCTATCTATCCGTCAATCCATCCATCCATCATCCCATCTGTTTAAATCAACCATCCATTATCTATCTATCTATCTATCTATCCATCACTTCATCTATACGTCTTTCTAAATCAACCATCCTTTCACTATCTATCTATGTATCTATCAAACATCCTTTCTATATCTATCAATCTATCTATCCATTAACCATTCCTTCAATTTTAATAATAATTTGCAATTCATAAGTTTGACAATCATTCCCTCTTCTTAAATATCTATATCTTACCTCAATATTTTCCACTGCATCTATCTATCTATCTATCTACTTCTCTCTCTCTCTTTTTCCACTGCACCTATCTATTTATCTACCTACCCATCTCTCTCTCTATTTCCCACTGCATCTATCTATCTATCTATCTATCTATCTACCTACCCATCTCTCTCTCTGTCTCTATTTCCCACTGCATCTATCTATCTATCTATCTACCTACCCATCTCTCTCTCTCTATTTCCCACTGCATCTATCTATCTATCTATCTACCTACCCATCTCTCTCTCTCTCTCTCTATTTCCCACTGCATCTATCTATCTATCTATCTACCTACCCATCTCTCTCTATTTTCCACTGCATCTATCTATCTATCTACCTACCCATCTCTCTTTCTCTATTTTCCACTGCATCTATCTATCTATCTATCTATCTACCTACCCATCTCTCACTCTATTTTCCAATGCATCTATCTATTTATCTACCTACCCATCTCTCTCTCTCTCTCTCTTTTCCACTGCATCTATCTATCTATCTAACTATCTACCTACACATCTATTTTCAACTGCATCTATCTATCTACCTACCTACCCATCTCTCTCTCTCTCTTTCTCTTTTTCCACTGCATCTATCCATCAGTCTATCTATCTATCTATCTAAAATAATCGCTCTCTCAATTTACATTTTTTTACATCTATCTTTCTCACTCCCTCCTTCCACCCAAACTACCTACCTCAATCGTGTCGCTGGAATTATCTATCTATTTATCTATCTACCAATCTATCTATCTATCCATTATTAATTCTTCTTCCTATTTATCACTCCTTCCTTCCACTCAAACTACCAACCTTAACCAGTCTATCTATCTAACTACCAATCTTATCTATCTATCTATCTAACTACCACTCTTATCTATCTATCTATCTATTTCTCCACGTTTAACTCTTTCTATTAATCACTATTCATTCTTTCCGCCAATTTTACCCACCTTAATCACTCTATCTATCAGTCTATCTATCTGTCAAGTCACCTACTGCAATCACCCCGTGCCACTGAGGCTATCCATCTCTCCCCCTCTCATTTATCGCTTAATCTCTCCTCCCCATCCATCTCCCTGTCTTCGCCTCTCACCCTCCGCTATCCATCTCTGTCGCTGGTCATCGCTCATACGCATAAATTCTATGGTCTTTCCTACCCGCGTTTCACTATCCCCACTTACAGCTCACATCCATTAATTCCACGGTCTTTCCTCCCCACGTTTCACTACCTCTCCTAATTTACCTTGTTCAGTGCTATGACAATGCTAGAGACGCCTTCACGTGATGGCATTGTATACCCGGACGGATCCACTACCTGGCATAAAATCTACGGTCGTTCCTACCCGCGTTTCACTATCCCCACTTACAGCTCACACCCATTAATTCCACGGTCTTTCCTCCCCACGTTCACTCTCTCCTAATTTACCTGGTTCAGTGCTATGACAATGCTAGAGACGCCTTCACGTGGTGGCACAGATATAACCGGACGGAACCTCTATCTGGCATAAAAATCTACGGTCTTTCCCACCCATGTTTCACTACCTCTCGTTCCAATTTACCTTCTTCAGTGCCATGACAATGCTAGAGGGAAGCCTTCACGTGGTGGCACAGATATCCGGACGGAACCTCTACCTGGCATAAAATCTACGGTCGTTCCTACCCACGTTTCACTCTCCTAATTGACCTTGTTCAGTGCTATGACAATGCTAGAGAGGCCTTCACGTGGTGGCACGGATATATCCGGAAGGAACCCCTACCTGGCATAAATTCTACGGTCCTTCCTACCCACGTTTCACTATCTCTCCTAATTGACCTTGTTCAGTGCTATGACAATGCTAGACAGATGCCTTCACGTGGTGGCACAGATATATCCGGACCGAACCTCTGCCTGGCATAAAATCTACGGTCTTTCCTCCCCACGTTTCACTCTCTCTCCTAATGTACCTTCTTCAGTGCTATGACAATGCTAGAGAGACGCCTTCACGTGGTGGCACTGATATAACCGGAAGGAGCCCCTACCTGGCATAAATTCTATGGTCATTCCTACCCACGTTTCACTATCTCTACTTTTAATCTACAAGAGGGACGCCTTCACGTGGTGGCACTGATATAACCAAACTGATCCACTTCCTGCTTTTTTTTAATGCAAGGAAGAAAGAACCATGGGCCAGGAGCTTGCAAACTGTTCCCTCCAAGATAAAAAAAAAAAATAACAAATTCAAGCTTCGTTCATTTCGAGATGCCTGGACACACTGCATTGGAAAGACTGGAGGTCATAGGCAGTAGGAAATACAGACAGAGGAAGACACAATCTCCACTTCTGATTAACCTTTTGAATACGATGACCCCAAAACACATATACTTAACCGCCACAGGCACATCACATACTATTGTCTCCCTCCAACGCTAGTTTCAAAGAAGCTCCCTAACACCTTATCCTTAGCGATTTATTTTTGGATATGACTGGCTAATATCCTGGTGTACGTGATTTCTGCAGAGTAAGGCGATATTGGAAAGATTTATATACCAAAGAGGAGGAAAGTAAGGTGTAATAAGCAAAATAAACTGCTTAGGAAAATGTGTCAGGGAGCTTCCTTAAACAACAAGAATATATACAGTTCTTAGATATCCCCACCTTCTCTTACTTAACCCTAATAAGACAATATGGGTCTCTCTCTCTCTCTCTCTCTCTCTCTCTCTCTCTCATATAAATAAACGAACCAATAACTAAAGACAAAAAATAAATAATGCAATATAGAAAACGAAAAATAAATACAGTAATAAATACACATATAATACATAATAAAAAATAAATAGAGAGAGAGAGAGAGAGAGAGAGAGAGAGAGAGAGAGAGAGAGAGAGAGATGCTTGATAAAAAATAACAAAAAATAAATATACACAAATAAATTAAATACTTCGATAAATAAACCAATAAAGCAACCAAGAACATAAATAACGCTATAAAACAAAAATAATAAAATACTTCAATAAATAAAATAATGCTTTAACAAAAATAAACCACTTAAATAAATAAATAAATAAATAAAACTATAAATAATAAAATTCTTCAAAATAAATAAATAAATAAATACTATAAACAAAAAATAAATCCTTCAATAAATAATGCTATAAATAAAATAAAAAATATAAATTAATAAATCATGGGTGAGTAGGTGTATAATGTGTATAATACAGTTGACGCCAGCAAAGAGGTCATTAAGTGCCTAATTAGGGGTCACTGAGTACCTAATTAGGGGTCATTCAGGGTGCCTAATTAGGGTTCATTTAAGGTGCCTAATTAGGGGTCATTTAAGGTGCTTAATTAGGGCATTTAAGGTGTCTAATTAGGGATCATTCGGGGTGCCTAATTAGGGGTCATTTAGGGTGCCTAATTAGGGATCAGAGTACCTAATTAGGGGTCATTTAAGGTGTCTAATTAGGGGTCAGAGTACCTAATTAGGGGTCATTCAGGGTGCCTAACTAGAGGTCTTAAGGTGCCTAATTAGGGGTCATTTAAGGTGCCTAATTAGGGCATTTAAGGTGCCTAATTAGGGGTCATTCGGGGTGCCTAATTAGGGATCACTGAGTACCTAATTAGGGGTCATTTAAGGTGTCTAATTAGGGGTCAGAGTACCTAATTAGGGATCATTTAAGGTGCCAAATTAGGGGTCACTGAGTACCTAATTAGGGGTCATTTAAGGTGCCTAATTAGGGGTCACTGAGTACCTAATTAGGGGTCACTTAAGGTGCCAAATTAGGTCAGAGTACCTAATTAGGGGTCATTTAAGGTGCCAAATTAGGTCACTGAGTACCTAATTAGGGGTCATTTAAGGTGCCTAATTAGGGGTCACTGAGTACCTAATTAGGGGTCATTCAGGGCGCCTAATTAGGGGTCACTGAGTACCTAATTAGGGGTCATTCAGGGTGCCTAATTAGGGGCCACTGAGTACCTAATTAGGGGTCATTTAAGGTGCCTAATTAGGGGGCCACAGAGTACCTAATTAGGGGTCATTTAAGGTGCCTAATTAGGGGTCACTGAGTACCTAATTAGGGGTCATTTAAGGTGCCTAATTAGGTCATTAAGCGTGGCGGGAAGGACAAATAGCAAGTGTATGGCGGGGATTATTTTTAATGGCGACACTAGGCAGCTTGTACAACTCACTACACTGTTATTTTGTGGCTACACAATAATAATAATAATAATAATAATAACATAATAATAATAATGATGATAGTAATAATAATAATAATAATAATATAATGCTAATAATAATAATGTTGCTATTATTATTATTATTATTATTATTATTATTACTGATATTATTATTATTGATATTAAATGCTTTGGTTCATATTTATTTGGTATTATTTATTATCATTATTATTATTAATCTGTTGAGTTGGCTATCGTAGTGAAGGGGCTAATGATGGCGAGAGAGAGAGAGAGAGAGAGAGAGAGAGAGAATGGAGAGTGTGAAAGAGAGATAAATGATGTAAAAAAGAAAATGATTAATGGGAGAGAGATAGAGATAGAAGAGTAAATATGGACTGAGTTAAGTGGAAGATTAATGAGAGAGAGAGAGAGAGAGAGAGAGAGAGAGACAGAGAGAGACAGAGAGAGCTTCGGGGTTAATGCCTCACTTTTTCACTTTGTTTCACTAGCTCACTCTCTCACATTCTCTTTAATGGCAACTCTGTATCTCACTTCCTCTATGTTAGTTTCTCTCTCTCTCTCTCTCTCTCCTGCTATCTCGAAATGATGGTATTCAGCTCCGTAGACTTTTATTTATTTATTATTTTTAAGGAGAAAGAAAAATTTTAGGAACTGCCGTAAAAACCCTCCCCCTCTTCCTCCCCTCCCCTCCCTCCCTTATTCTCCTCTTGTCTCTCTCCTGTCCCTCCCTTCCTCCTCCCCTCTTCCCTTCCTTCTCATTTTCTCTTACTTCCTCCTTCATAATAAAGATTTTAAACGGTCTACTTATCTATCTATCAATATCTATATCTATCTTCCTATCTATCTATCTATCTATCTATCTAAAATACACCCCCGTTACACCCTCCCTCCCTCCCTATGGATCACCCCTCCTGCATATACTATCTACTATGTCTATCTACCTCCATTCATCTATCCATCTTCTCTCCCTTTCTCTCCCTTATCTCCCCCCTTCCCCTCTCCCTTTCTCTCTCCCTCTACCCCTTCCCCCTTTCTCTCCCACTCCCCCTCTCTTCCCCTTCTCTCCCCCCTACCCCTTACCCCTTTCTCTCTCCCCTACCCTTTTCACGTTTCTTCCCCTCCCCCTCTTCTTTTTCTCTCCCCCTTCCTATCTCTCTCTCTCCCTCCCCCAATCTCCCCTCTCTCTCCCCCTCCCCTTCTCCACTCTCCTCTTCTCTCCCTTCCCCCTCTCTCTCTCATCTCCCCTTCCCCCTCTCCCATTTCTTCCCCCTCCCCCTCTCCCTCTTCTCTCCCCCTCCTCTCTCTCTCCCTCCCCTGTCACTTTTCTCTACCCCTCCCCTCTCCCTCTTCTCATCCCCTCCCCCTCTTCCTTCCCCCATCTCCCCTCTCTCTTTTCTCTCTCCCTCCCCCTACCCCTCTTCTTCCCCCTCCACCTCCCCTCTCCCCTTTCTCTCCCCCTTCCCTCTGCATCGGTCCATTGAGTTCACCCAGACGCTCTTCTGACTGACAGATATTGCTCTAATTCTCTCTCTCTCTCTCTCTCTCTCTCGTCTCTCCATTATATGTGTGTTAGTGTGTTTCTGCCTTTCTCACTCTTTCAATTACAAACTCTCTCTCTCTCGCTCTCTCATCTCCCCCCCCTCTCTCTCTCTCTCTCTCTCATCTCCCCCCCCTCTCTCTCTCTCATCTCCCCACTCTCTAAACCTCTCTCTCTCATCCTCCACTCCCTCTAAACTCTCTCTCTCTCTCTCTCTCTCTCTCTCTCTCTCTCTCACACACACACACACACACACACTCTCACTCTCTCTCTCTTACTGTCAATACTCAATCATACTTTCACTAATTGAATTCTCTCTCTCTCTCTCTCTCTCTCTCTCTCTCTCTCTCCATTTTTCCTACCTCTCAATACCCCATGTACCTATCCTCCTATCTAAATCTACCCACCACCCTCTACTACCTACCTACTTACCCACCTACCTACCTACCTACCTCCTGCCTTACCCCTTCCCGTCTTTCCTACCTACTATTCTTCCCTATCCATCCGTCTGCCTATCCCACCTCCAACGACTTTTAAATTTACCCACCTACCTACCTACCTACTTGCTTACGTGCCTACCTACCTACACACCTACGTACCTACCCATCTACCTACTTACATACCAACCTACCCACTAACATACGTACGTACCTACTTACTTGCCTACCTACCCAGCTACCTACTTATTATATACCAACCTACCTACTCACTTACCTACCTACCTACCCACCTACCTACTTACCTACCTACCTACCCACCTACCTACTTACATACCTACCTGCTTACCTATCTACTTACCTACCTACCTACCTATCTACCTACCTATCTACCTACCTACCTATCTACCTACCTACCTACCTCCCTACCTGACACAAGCGTAACCAGATATTCTCCAGTGTTAAGTGAAGCGAGACATGGGAATATGAGAGAGAGAGAGAGAGAGAGAGAGAGAGAGAGAGAGAGAAGGGGGAAGATGGAGGAGGAAGAGAGAGGGAGGAGTCCTAGGAAGAGAGAAGGAAAGAGAGACGAAGGGGAAAGGGGAGGGAAATAAGAAAGAGAAGAGGAAGGGTGGGAAGGGGAGGAGGGAGGAAGAGGGAAGAAGGGGAAGGGGGAGAGGGAGGGGGACATGGGGAAGGGGGGAGGGGGAATAGATGGATGGGAGAAAGTAAGGAGATGAAGAATGAGAGAGAGAGAGAGAGAGAGAGAGAGAGAGAGAGAAATTATATATAGGGAAGAGATGTAGGTGATAAGACACACTCAGAGATAGAGACTGATAGCGAGTGACCTTATTTTATATATATTTCATCACATCATCA